>NC_057803.1:40399204-40549601 GCF_018294505.1 Triticum aestivum
GAAAATCAAGAAAGGAGAAAGATGAAGAAAAAAAGAAGGAAAGAAAATTGATAAGAACAATAAAAACACAAAAAACGGATAAGAGATAAGAAAACCAAACCAAAAACAAAAGAAGACAGGAAAAGGAGAGAAAAGACCTGGAGAAAACCAAATAAAATGAAGCAAAAAATAGAAAAAAAAACCAATAAAACTGTTAGAGTTGTGTCGAATATTGTGTACAAGTTAGGTTACAGTTGGACTCTGAGTTGTATTGTGTTTAGATATGATATGGAGTCGTGTCCTAGTAGGACACTTGTATCCTAGGCCTCTCATATATAGCGGTGCTAGACACACGATGTAACATATGCCAACATAATAGCACTGGAACGTAGGGGAAGCCGGCGGCATGTGCCGGTGTCCAGGGCAACCAGGTGCGGTATTGTAGCGGCGTCATGAGGAGGAGCGCCCATAGTCAGGCCCCGGGGATGTAGCCATATCGGTGAACCTCGTTAACAAATCTCGGTGTCGTGCTCGTGTGATTGCTTGGTCCTCGGATGATCGACGGTATGCCTCAGATTTATTCTAACAAGTGGTATCATAAGCAAGGTTGAGATAAGGTTATTTGAGTTGATCTAAAGGAAGGTTTGATGTGTTAATCGGTATCGTCTGCACTGGAAGTCGCCGTAGAGCAATTGGTGCGCGCGGTTGGGACCGATTGGAAAATATATCAGACGAGGCAATCTCGACGAGTTGTACAGATCGTATTCTGAGCTGTCAGTGGACGTAGGAGGCAACCCTAGACGGCGTGTGCGGCTCGATCGCAAGGTGATGCGTCGCGTGGCAAGCAACGCTCGGCGGGCCAAGCGGAGCCGAGGCGCGCGCGGTGTGTGCTGGCCCAGCGGGGCTAGCAGGTGCGCATGTTGTGCTGGAGGTCGCGCGGAAGGCTGCCTAGGTGCGCTACGCGACTGGGCTGCGGTGCAAGTCGGATCGACTCAGGAGATTTGTTATGGAAAAAAGATGGGGACCGAGTCCCTGGAGACAACGGCCTCTCATGTGCGACATGGAGGCGGGCAGATCAGAGGCAAAGGCAAATATCCATCATTGTGTATCCATCAGGAGCAGATTTGACACAAAGGACATCACTAGCATCAGGTGTTGAGTCAGGCTTTGTACAATGGAAGATGCTTAGGGGAGATGCTTAGAGAAATAAACCAGACTTTCCTTAAGCATCGGTGCTTATTTGTACAGGGTAGACGCTTAACTAAGCGTCTCTTCTGTGGAAATAGGCACCGGTGCTTCAGAAAAAACTCGGTTTATTTTTGCAAGCACATCTCTAATCATCTCCCATTGTAAAAGGCCTCAGGAGCAATGACGCGAAGATCAAAAGCTTTTTGGTTGGAGTTGCTAGTAGTACACAGATGTTCTGTCATGTACTTGTGCATCACAGGGAGATTGCTCATGTATTTTTTTTTTCACAAGGTCAGTCGTACAAAGAACTATGACGTCAATGAGTGTCAGGTTTGAGGTGGAGAAGTTCGTGGAACTGAAAACCTTGGGTTATGGCAGACAAAAGTGAAAGTTTTGTTGGCACAACATGGATGCTTGAAGGTGTTGCGGGAAATCATGTCAGCTAAGATGGGGTTATCATGTGATGGATGGAGATTCGCAGAAGACGATTTGGGAGCCACGAGTGTGTCGTACAGTCGAGCGAGTTCGGCTGGGTCAGACTAGGCAGTTTGACGGATCGACGCAAGTCGGTTGGTACAGAAGAAGGTGTTGGATCGACGACGACGACAAAGGAGCGTGATGCTGATGGTGACCGACTTCTGGGTGTGGAAACACGTGGCGCAGGCCCCGATGGCTTGTGTGGCTTCAGCAAGACTATGGCGCGGGGTTGATTCAAGGTGTTGTCTACACGGAGCTTGAAGTTGACGAGGCGCGGCGGTGGACTGATCATCTACCATGGAGTCATGTTGAAGGTGAGGCTGGGTTGAGGGGCTACGACGTTGAAAGGACATGCGGTGCCCCCATGTGTGTTTTTGGTAATTGATGACAATCTCTATGGACTAACGGTTGCCTTGAGTTATATTTGAAGGATTTGTCCATAGGATTGTCTTGAAGTCCATGTGTTGGTTTCAAGGAGTTTATGAGATGGACAAAGTGCTTTTCAAGGAATTATCCAAAGATTGGTCATGTGTGAGTTGAGCTTATTGCAAGCATGTCTTGAAGAAGAAGGTTGTGTGATCATTCATGTTTACCTTCAAGACATTATCCAAATGAAGAGAGTTGGAAAGATTCAAGGTTGATCAAGACTAAGTCAAGAGTGAATCAAGTTGATCAACTCACAAAGCGTAGAAGAAGTACCGAGAGGGATCAAGTGATCCCATGGTATGATAAGCATTGTCCATTACGCTTTGTGTACTAACCCATGGTCTACGTGAGAGTTCTTTGTAGGGTTAGGTATGTTTACATGGTCTTGTGTCAAGTGGAAGATCTCATACAACCCATGGAGGATGACATCAAGTGGTGATCGTCATCAAGTTTGTAGTGTGCAAGTTCAAGTGAAGCAACATGAAGAGTGGCTCACCCATAATGGAGTATGGGGGAGCAATCAAGCTTGAAGCTTGCCGTCCATTGTGGTGTCAATGGAATTGTGAAGATGTGCCGAAGAGTGGCTCACCCATAGTGGAGTATGGGGGAGCAATCAACTAATCTTTATCGAGCCAACACAATCAAGAAAGGTGGTCCAATTTGAGGAAGTCAAGATCGTCATCATATAGCTCAAGTGGACTATGTGCAAGGCAAAGGTTTGCCCTTGATAGGTTTTCTATTCTACCGGCCTCATAGTGGTAGTTGGGAGACCGGGTTGTAGGATCGATTGCCGTACTATCAAGGGGGGCTCTCTAGTGAGTAGCTTGATCGTATCGTTCGTCGAGAGCTCAAACCATTGCATCCTTGCATCATCTCTCCTGGTTCTTGTTTTTTTCTTCTCCTTGTGAGATTTGGATCTCATGGTCTTCTTCTTAACAAGCTCGAGTTCATCGAAAACCGATTTCATTTGCTTCTTCTATGTTATTTTCGGTGTTGAAGGTTTTACCGGTCTTATCCGATGAAGGGTTCTCACCATTTTCTTATGGACCTTTTCTAATTTGCTTTTTATTGATATTTCTATCAATATTGTGTTAGCCCTTGTCGCTAGCTTTCCAACAAACTTGATTTCGTCGAATTCGGAGCTCGTATGCGAAAGTTGTGGCTGTTTTGATATTGCATGTTTTATATAGAGAGGTTGTACCACCCCATAGAGAGGTTGTACCGGTTGACCGGTACAACCGGTGTTTGGAGCGGTTGTATCGCTCCAAAATTGGTCCGGAGGTTATACCGGTCATGTACCGCTCTACCACCGGACTGGTCTCTGTTGTGGTGCGGTTGTTGGGCGGTTGTGGGCCGGTTGTACCGCTTATTGCATGTTACCGGTTGTACCGGTGCTCATAGCGGTTGTACCGCTCCTATGTTTTTTCTGCACATAACGGGCAGATTCGTGGGGACCTATTTAAGGGTGTCTTCTTCCCCAATGGTTCCCCATCTCTTGAGCTCATTTTTGCCCCCATTATTGACCTTCTTTGAGCTTGCTAACTATCAATCCCTCCATGGATTCTTGCTAGTTTTTGAGGGAAAAGAGAGAGGAGATATAGATCCACATTTCCACCAATCACTTTCTCCTCTTTGTGAGGGGAACCCCTTGGATCTAGATCTTGGAGTTCTTGGTGTTCTCCTTCTTGTTCTTCCTCTCATTTTCCTCCCTAGCATTAGTTGCTTTGGTGGGATTTGGGAGAGAAGGACTTGGGCACTCCGTGTGCCCTTGCCATTGCATTTGTGCATCGGTTTGAGTTCTCCACGGTGATACGTGGAAGTTACAAGTTGGGAATCTTATTACTCTTGGGTGCTTGGTACCCTTGAGCTTGTTCCTCTTGGGTGCTTGGGCGCCCTAGACGGTTGGTGGTGTTCGGAGCTCAATCATTGTGGTGTAAAGCTCCGGGCAAGCATCGGGGTCTCCAATTAGGTTGTGGAGATCGCCCCGAGCAATTTAAAGGGTATCGGTGACCGCCCCCAAGGGTTGCCAAAGTGTACGGGTTCGGTGACCGCCCCCAAGGGTTGCCATTTGTACGGGTTCGGTGACCGCCCTCAAGGGTCCCTTAGTGGAATCACGACATCTTGCATTGTGTGAGGGCGTGAGGAGATTACGGTGGCCCTAGTGGCTTCTTAGGGAGCATTGTGCCTCCACACCGCTCCAAACGGAGATTAGCATCCGGAAGGGTGTGAACTTTGGGATACATCTGAAGGAAATATGCCCTAGAGGCAATAATAAAGTTATTATTTATTTCCTTATATCATGATAAATGTTTATTATTCATGCTAGAATTGTATTAACCGGAAACGTAATACATGTGTGAATACATAGACAAACTTAGTGTCACTAGTATGCCTCTACTTGACTAGCTCGTTAATCAAAGATGGTTATGTTTCCTAACCATGAACAATGAGTTGTTATTTGATTAACGGGATCACATCATTAAGAGAATGATCTGATTGACATGACCCATTCCATTAGCTTAGCACCCGATCGTTTAGTATGTTCCTATTGCTTTCTTCATGACTTATACAAGTTCCTATAACTATGAGATTATGCAACTCCCGTTTACCGGAGGAACACTTTGGGTGCTACCAAATGTCACAACATAACTGGGTGATTATAAAGGAGCATTACAGGTGTCTCCAAAGGTACATGTTGGGTTGGCGTATTTCGAGATTAGGATTTGTCACTCCGTTTGTCGGAGAGGTATCTCTGGGCCCTCTCGGTAATGCACATCACTTAAGCCTTGCAAGCATTGCAACTAAATGAGTTAGTTGCGGGATGATGTATTACAGAACGAGTAAAGAGACTTGCCGGTAACGAGATTGAACTAGGTATTGGAATACCGACGATTGAATCTCGGGCAAGTAACATACCGATGACAAAGGGAACAACGTATGTTGTTATGCGGTCTGACCGATAAAGATCTTCGTAGAATATGTAGGAGCCAATATGGGCATCCAGGTCCCGCTATTGGTTATTGACCGGAGACGTGTCTCGGTCATGTCTACATTGTTCTCGAACCCGTAGGGTCCGCACGCTTAAGGTTACGATGACAGTTATATTATGAGTTTATGCATTTTGATGTACCGAAGGTTGTTCGGAGTCCCGGATGTGATCACGGACATGACGAGGAGTCTCGAAATGGTCGAGACATAAAGATTGATATATTAGAAGCCTATGTTTGGATATCGAAAGTGTTCCGGGTGAAATCGGGATTTTACCGGAGTACCGGGAGGGTTACCGGAACCCCCCAGGAGCTAAATGGGCCATGATGGGCCTTGGTGGAAAATAGAAGAGGCAGACCTACATGGGCTGCACGCCTCCCCCTTCCCCTAGTCCTATTAGGACTAGGAGAGGTGGCCGGCCCCCTCTCTCTCTTTCCCCCCTCCGCGAATCCTATTCCAACTAGGATTGGGGGGGGGGGGAATCCTACTCCCAGAGGGAGTAGGACTCTCCTGGTGCACCCCTTGAGGCCGGCCAGCCTCCCCCCCTTTGGTCCTTTATATACTGAGGTAGAGGCACCCTAGAACACACAAGTTGATCCACGTGATCTATTCCTTAGCCATGTGCGGTGCCCCCAGCCACCATAATCCTTGATAATACTGTAGCGGAGTTTAGGCGAAGCCCTGCTGCTGTAGTGCATCAAGATCATCACCACGCCGTCGTGCTGACGGAACTCTTCCCCGACACTTTGCTGGATCGGAGTCCGGGGATCGTCATTGAGCTGAACGTGTGCTCGAACTCGGAGGTGCCGTAGTTTCGGTGCTTGATCGGTTGGATCGTGAAGATGTATGACTACTTCCTCTACGTTGCGTCAACGCTTCCGCAGTCGGTCTGCGTGAGTACGTAGACAACACTCTCCCATCTCGTTGCTATGCATCACATGATCTTGCCTGAGTGTAGGAATTTTTTTGAAATTACTACGAAACCCAACAGTGGCATCCGAGCCTAGGTTATTTATGTTGATGTTATATGTACGAGTAGAACACAAGTGAGTTGTGGGTGATATAAGTCATACTGCCTACCAGCATGTCATACTTTGGTTCGGTGGCATTGTTGGACGAGACGACCCGGACCAACATTACGCGTACGCTTACGCGAGACCGGTTCCCCCGACGTGCCTTGCACATAGGTGGCTTGCGGGTGACTGTCTCTCCAACTTTAGTTGAACCGAGTATGGCTACACCCGGTCCTTGCGAAGGTTAAAACGGAGTCTATTTGACAAACTATCGTTGTGGTTTTGATGCGTAGGTGAGATTGGTTCTTGCTTAAGCCCGTAGCAGCCACGTAAAACTTGCAACAACAAAGTAGAGGACGTCTAACTTGTTTTTGCAGGGCATGTTGTGATGTGATATGGTCAAGACATGATGCTGAATTTTATTGTATGAGATGATCATGTTTTGTAACAGAGTTATCGGCAACTGGCAGGAGCCATATGGTTGTCGCTTTATTGTATGCAATGCAATCGCGATGTAATGCTTTACTTTATTACTAAGTGGTAGTGATAGTCGTAGAAGCATAAGCTTGGCGAGACGACAACGATGATACGATGGAGATCAAGGTGTCACGCCGGTGACGATGGTGATCACGATGGTGCTTCGGAGATGGAGATCACAAGCACAAGAATATGATGGCCATATCATATCACTTATATTGATTGCATGTGATGTTTATCCTTTTATGCATCTTATCTTGCTTTGATTGACGGTAGCATTATAAGATGATCTCTCACTAAATTATCCAGAAGTGTTCTCCCTGAGTATGCAGCGTTGCGAAAGTTCTTCGTGCTGAGACACCACGTGATGATCGGGTGTGATAGGTTCTACGTTCAAATACAACGGGTGCAAAACAGTTGCACACGCGGAATACTCAGGTTATACTTGACGAGCCAAGCATATACAGATATGGCCTCGGAACACGGAGAACGAAAGGTCGAGCGTGAATCATATAGTAGATATGATCAACATAACGATGTTCACCATTGAAAACTACTCCATCTCACGTGATGATCGGTTATGGTTTAGTTGATTTGGATCATGTAATCACTTAGAGGATTAGAGGGATGTCTATCTAAGTGGGAGTTCTTTAATTAACTTGATTAAATTGAACTTAAATTTATCATGAAGCTTAGTACCTGATTAGTATCTTGCTTGTTTATGTTTGATTGTAGATAGATGGCTCGTGCTGTTGTTCCGTTGAATTTTAATGCGTTCCTTGAGAAAGCAAAGTTGAAAGATGATGGTAGCAATTACACGGACTGGGTCCGTAACTTGAGGATTATCCTCATTGCTGCACAGAAGAATTACGTCCTGGAAGCACCGCTGGGTGCCAGGCCTGCTGCAGGAGCAACGCCGGATGTTATGAATGTCTGGCAGAGCAAAGCTGATGACTACTCGATAGTTCAGTGTGCCATGCTTTACGGCTTAGAATCGGGACTTCAACGATGTTTTGAACGTCATGGAGCATATGAGATGTTCCAGGAGTTGAAGTTAATATTTCAAGCAAATGCCCGGATTGAGAGATATGAAGTCTCCAATAAGTTCTATAGCTGCAAGATGGAGGAGAACAGTTCTGTCAGTGAGCATATACTCAAAATGTCTGGGTATAATAATCACCTGATTCAATTGGGAGTTAATCTTCCAGATGATTGCGTCATTGACAGAATTCTTCAATCACTGCCACCAAGCTACAAGAGCTTCGTGATGAACTATAATATGCAAGGGATGAACAAGACTATTCCCGAGCTCTTCGCGATGCTGGAAGCTGCGGAGGTAGAAATCAAGAAGGAGCATCAAGTGTTGATGGTCAGCAAGACCACTAGTTTCAAGAAAAAGGGCAAAGGGAAGAAGAAGGGGAACTTCAAAAAGAACGGCAAGCAAGTTGCTACTCAAGAGAAGAAACCCAAACCTGGACCTAAGCCTGAAACTGAGTGCTTCTATTGCAAGCAGACTGGTCACTGGAAGCGGAACTGCCCCAAGTATTTGGCGGATAAGAAGGATGGCAAGGTGAACAAAGGTATATGTGATATACATGTTATTGATGTGTACCTTACTAATGCTCGCAGTAGCACCTGGGTATTTGATATTGGTTCTGTTGCTAATATTTGCAACTCAAAACAGGGACTACGGATTAAGCGAAGATTGGTTAAGGACGAGGTGACGATGCGCGTGGTAAACGGTTCCAAAGTCGATGTGATCGCAGTCGGCACGCTACCTCTACATCTACCTTCGGGATTAGTATTAGACCTAAATAATTGTTATTTGGTGGCAGCGTTAAGCATGAACATTATATCTGGATCTTGTTTGATGCAGACGGTTATTCATTTAAATCAGAGAATAATGGTTGTTCTATTTATATGAGTAATATATCTTTTATGGTCATGCACCCTTGAAGAGTGGTCTATTCTTGTTGAATCTCGATAGTAGTAACACACATATTCATAATGTTGAAGCCAAAAGATGCAGAGTTGATAATGAGAGTGCAACTTATTTGTGGCACTGCCGTTTAGGTCATATCGGTGTAAAGCGCATGAAGAAACTCCATACTGATGGACTTTTGGAACCACTTGATTATGAATCACTTGGTACTTGCGAACCGTGCCTCATGGGCAAGATGACCAAAACACCGTTCTCCGGTACTATGGAGAGAGCAATAGATTTGTTGGAAATCATACATATAGATGTATGTGGTCCGATGAATATTGAGGCTCGTGGCGGAGATCGTTATTTTCTCACCTTCACAGATGATTTAAGCAGATATGGGTATATCTACTTAATAAAACATAAGTCTGAAACATTTGAAAAGTTCAAGGAATTTCAGAGTGAAGTTGAAAATCATCATAACAAGAAAATAAAGTTTCTACGATCTGATCGTGGAGGAGAATATTTGAGTTACGAGTTTGGTGTACATTTGAAAAATTGTGGAATAGTTTCGCAACACACGCCACCCGGAACACCACAGCGTAATGGTGTGTCCGAACGTCGTAATCGTACTTTACTAGATATGGTGCGATCTATGATGTCTCTTACTGATTTACCGCTATCGTTTTGGGCACACGCTCTAGAGACGGTCGCATTCACGTTAAATAGGGCACCATCAAAATCCGTTGAGACGACGCCTTATGAACTGTGGTTTGGCAAGAAACCAAAGTTGTCGTTTCTGAAAGTTTGGGGCTGCGACGCTTATGTGAAAAAGCTTCAACCTGATAAGCTCGAACCCAAATCGGAGAAATGTGTCTTCATAGGATATCCAAAGGAAACTATTGGATACACCTTCTATCACAGATCCGAAGGCAAGACTTTTGTTGCTAAATTCGGAAAATTTCTAGAGAAGGAGTTTCTCTCGAAAGAAGTGAGTGGGAGGAAAGTAGAACTTGACGAGGTAACTGTACCTGCTCCCTTATTGGAAAGTACTACATCACAGAAAACTATTTCGGTGACACCTACACCAGTTAGTGAGGAAGCTAATGATAATGATCATGAATCTTCAGATCAAGATACTACTGAACCTCGTAGATCAACCAGAGTAAGATCCGCACCAGAGTGGTATGGTAATCCTGTTCTGGAAGTCATGCTACTAGATCATGATGAACCTACGAACTATGAAGAAGCGATGGTGAGCCCAGATTCCGCAAAATGGCTTGAAGCCATGAAATCTGAGATGGGATCCATGTATGAGAACAAAGTATGGACTTTGGTTGACTTGCCCGATGATCGGCAAGCAATTGAGAATAAATGGATCTTCAAGAAGAAGACTGACGCTGACGGTAATATTACTGTCTACAAAGCTCGACTTGTCGCGAAAGGTTTTCGGCAAGTTCAAGGGATTGACTACGATGAGACCTTCTCACCCGTAGCGATGCTTAAGTCCGTCCGAATCATGTTAGTGATTGCCGCATTTTATAATTATGAAATTTGGCAAATGGATGTCAAAACTGCATTCCTGAATGGATTTCTGGAAGAAGAGTTGTATATGATGCAACCAGAAGGTTTTGTCGATCCAAAAGGAGCTAACAAAGTGTGCAAGCTCCAGCGATCCATTTATGGACTGGTGCAAGCCTCTCGGAGTTGGAATAAATGCTTTGATAGTGTGATCAAAGCATTTGGTTTTATACAGACTTTCGGAGAAGCCTGTATTTACAAGAAAGTGAGTGGGAGCTCTGTAGCATTTCTGATATTATATGTGGATGACATATTTTTAATTGGAAATAATATAGAATTTCTGGATAGCATAAAGGGATACTTGAATAAGAGTTTTTCAATGAAAGACCTCGGTGAAGCTGCTTACATATTAGGCATAAAGATCTATAGAGATAGATCAAGACGCTTAATTGGACTTTCGCAAAGCACATACCTTGACAAGATTTTCAAGAAGTTCAAAATGGATCAAGCAAAGAAAGGATTCTTGCCTGTGTTACAAGGTGTGAAATTGAGTAAGACTCAATGCCCGACCACTACAGAAGATAGAGAGAATATGAAAGATGTTCCCTATGCATCAGCGATAGGATCTATCATGTATGCAATGCTGTGTACCAGACCTGATGTGTGCCTTGCTATAAGTTTAGCAGGGAGGTACCAAAGTAATCCAGGAGTGGATCACTGGACAGCGGTCAAGAACATCCTGAAATACCTGAAAAGGACTAAGGATATGTTTCTCGTATATGGAGGTGACAAAGAGCTCACCGTAAAAGGTTACGTTGATGCAAGCTTTGACACTGATCCGGACGATTCTAAATCGCAAACCGGATACGTGTTTACATTAAACGGTGGAGCTGTCAGTTGGTGCAATTCTAAACAAAGCGTCGTAGCGGGATCTACATGTGAAGCGGAGTACATAGCTGCTTCGGAAGCAGCGAACGAAGGAGTCTGGATGAAGGAGTTCATATCCGATCTAGGTGTCATACCTAGTGCATCGGGTCCAATAAAAATCTTTTGTGACAATACTGGTGCAATTGCCTTGGCAAAGGAATCCAGATTTCACAAGAGAACCAAGCACATCAAGAGACGCTTCAATTCCATTCGGGATCTAGTCCAGGTGGGAGACATAGAGATTTGCAAGATACATACGGATCTGAATGTTGCAGACCCGTTGACTAAGCCTCTTCCACGAGCAAAACATGATCAGCACCAAGGCTCCATGGGTGTTAGAATCATTGCTATGTAATCTAGATTATTGACTCTAGTGCAAGTGGGAGACTGAAGGAAATATGCCCTAGAGGTAATAATAAAGTTATTATTTATTTCCTTATATCATGATAAATGTTTATTATTCATGCTAGAATTGTATTAACCGGAAACATAATACATGTGTGAATACATAGACAAACTTAGTGTCACTAGTATGCCTCTACTTGACTAGCTCGTTAATCAAAGATGGTTATGTTTCCTAACCATGAACAATGAGTTGTTATTTGATTAACGGGATCACATCATTAAGAGAATGATCTGATTGACATGACCCATTCCATTAGCTTAGCACCCGATCGTTTAGTATGTTCCTATTGCTTTCTTCATGACTTATACATGTTCCTATAACTATGAGATTATGCAACTCCCGTTTACCAGAGGAACACTTTGGGTGCTACCAAACGTCACAACGTAACTGGGTGATTATAAAGGAGCATTACAGGTGTCTCCAAAGGTACATGTTGGGTTGGCGTATTTCGAGATTAGGATTTGTCACTCCGATTGTCGGAGAGGTATCTCTGGGCCCTCTTGGTAATGCACATCACTTAAGCCTTGCAAGCATTGCAACTAAATGAGTTAGTTGCGGGATGATGTATTACAGAACGAGTAAAGAGACTTGCCGGTAACGAGATTGAACTAGGTATTGGAATACCGACGATCGAATCTCGGGCAAGTAACATACCGATGACAAAGGGAACAACGTATGTTGTTATGCGGTCTGACCGATAAAGATCTTCGTAGAATATGTAGGAGCCAATATGGGCATCCAGGTCCCGCTATTGGTTATTGACCGGAGACGTGTCTCGGTCATGTCTACATTGTTCTCGAACCCGTAGGGTCCGCACGCTTAAGGTTACGATGATAGTTATATTATGAGTTTATGCATTTTGATGTACCGAAGGTTGTTCGGAGTCCCGGATGTGATCACGAACATGACGAGGAGTCTCGAAATGGTCGAGACATAAAGATTGATATATTGGAAGCCTATGTTTGGATATCAGAAGTGTTTCGGGTGAAATCGGGATTTTACCGGAGTACCGGGAGGGTTACCGGAACCCCCCGGGAGCTAAATGGGCCATGATGGGCCTTGGTGGAAAAGAGAAGAGGCAGCCCTACATGGGCTGCGCGCCTCCCCCTTCCCCTAGTCCTATTAGGACTAGGAGAGGTGGCCGGCCCCCTCTCTCTCTTTTCCCCCTCCGCGAATCCTATTCCAACTAGGATTGGGGGGGGGGGGGAATCCTACTCCCAGAGGGAGTAGGACTCTCCTGGCGCACCCCTTGAGGCCGGCCAGCCTCCCCCCTTTGGTCCTTTATATACTGAGGTAGAGTCACCCTAGAACACACAAGTTGATCCACGTGATCTATTCCTTAGCCGTGTGCGGTGCCCCCAGCCACCATAATCCTCGATAATACTGTAGCGGAGTTTAGGCGAAGCCCTGCTGCTGTAGTGCATCAAGATCGTCACCATGCCGTCGTGCTGACGGAACTCTTCACCGACACTTTGCTGGATCGGAGTCCGGGGATCGTCATCGAGCTGAACGTGTGCTCGAACTCGGAGGTGCCTTAGTTTCGGTGCTTGATCGGTTGGATCGTGAAGACGTACGACTACTTCCTCTATGTTGCGTCAACGCTTCCGCAGTCAGTCTGCGTGGGTACGTAGACAACACTCTCCCATCTCGTTGCTATGCATCACATGATCTTGCGTGAGCGTAGGAATTTTTTTGAAATTACTACGAAACCCAACAACATCGTCGTCTCCACGTGCCCTAGTTATCTCTTACCCGAGCCCTTTACTTATGCACTTTACTTTGTGATAGCCATATTGTTCTTTGTCATATATCTTGCTATCACATAGTTGCTTATCTTGCTTAGCATAAGTTGTTGGTGCACATAGGTGAGCCTAGTTGTTTTAGGTTTTGTGCTTGGCAAATTCACCGCTAGGTTTATTCCGCATTTGTTCAAGGCTAAACCATAATTATTTTAAAGCGCCTATTCACCCCCCTCTAGGCGACATCCTCGATCTTTCAATTGGTATCAGATCCTCGCCTCTCTTTATTAGGATTTATCGCCTAGAGAGTTAAGATGTCGACTAGGGGATTAGGATTCTCTGACACTCTTAGTTTCAATGGCACAAATTTTGATGTTTGGGTAATTCGCATGCTTAATCTCTTTAGGGTCATGGACCCAAATTTAGAGCGAATTGTAGATATGGGTTTTTATCCTCCAAAGAATCCCCAAAGATTATCTTTAGAGGATGAGAAAAACTCTTATCTCAATGCTCAAGCTTCTAATGTGCTTTTCAATGCTTTGAGCAATGTAGTTATATTTCAACTCATGCCGTTCCGGGATGCCCATGAGTTGTGGACAAAGCTTCAAGATAAATATGGTGTGTCCAAGATTTGTGGGGATGATTGTTCTCCCTCCACCTCTGGCCGTGTTTCCTTCTCAACTTCTTCTACTTCACCTACATGTGGGTTGCCACAAGGTAATGACATGGTGAGTAGTGGTGTACATTGCAATGATGATAGTGGGCTTATTGTTAATAATCCTTCATCACTTTCTTATTGCAATGCTTCATCTTTGGACTTTAGCACTCCGAGCACTCCAAATGTTTCACATGCTTGTGTTGATAGTCCTTTCATATCATGTAGAAATTGCTTGACTAAATCTCATGATGATATGTTTACTATGTCTTGTTGCCATGATAAAAATGCATATATTTCCTCGAATTGTTATGCTAACAATGTAGAGGAAACCCAAAACTCCATGGAACAAGATGTGGTCTTGAATGGTGCTTCAAGGGATCCTACATCATCATCTATTGCATTTTGCCTTATGGCCAAGGCTTCAAAGGTATCTCCCACTTTGAATCCCAATATATCTTGTGATGATATTGATGATGGCAAGAGTGATGATGATGTTGATTATGATGAAGAGAATGATGATGTTGCCTCCTTCAAAATTAAGGGGGAAATGATTTTTGAAGCTCTTCTTAAGAATAAAATTGCTCGTTCCAACTTCATGGAAATCATGTCTATTGCTATTGAGGGCAAGAAATATATTGATGAGTTGTAATCTCGTCTTGAGGAGCATGAGGTCACCATTGATAAAATGGAAGGTCATGAGCGTGATTACGCTAATGAAAATGCGGACCTCTCTCAAGCTCTTGAACTTGAACAAACCACCAAGGAATCTCTTGAGGAGACTTTTGCTCTAGAATTATCTAGAGTGAAGGAATCTCATGATAAAGCTCTTGAGGTGGCCAATGTTTTTGAAACTAAAAATGCTAAGCTTGAAGTTGCTCATGCTAGACTCCTTGAGGATTTTGAGCACCTCGAAAATGGCTCAAGGGTCATCAAGTGTGAGCTCATCAAACTCACCGAGTCTCATGATCAACTTGAAGCTTCTTATTTAAAAGAGCTTGCCAAGTTATCCTCTCCTATTGTTGTTAATGATGATGCTTGTGCTACTAACTCTGTTACTTGTGAAGCACCCATTTTGAAGGAGAACGTTGAGCTACGGGCTCAACTTGAGTTGTTATCTAGCAATTATGGGAAATTGGAAGAAATCCATGAAAAGCTCTCAAGCTCTCATGATGATCTTCTAGTATCCCATAATGTGCTAAAGATAGCTCATGAGGCAATGCTTGCTAAGGTAACATCTAGTGAGCCTCATGTGGATACTAGCACTACTTCTAGTCAAAATGCTATATTGCCATGTGCTGGTCCTTGTAATTCATCTACTCACAATATTGGTACATCTTGTGATGAATTGCTTTCCTTGCCTTGTTGCTCTAACGATGAAGCTTATACTTCCTCTAGTACTTGTGTTGAGACTAACCATGTAGAGGAAATCAAAGAGCTCAAGGCCCAAGTCACTTCTTTGAAGAAAGACTTGGAAAAGAGTCATGAAGGGAAATCCACACTCAACAATATCTTGAGTGTGCAAAAATACCCCAATGACAAAGGTGGACTTGGATTAAACTCGAACAAGAAGAAGAAGTCCAAGGTGAACAAAAAGAAGGGCCAAGAACAAGTCAAGAATTCAGCCAAGATTGTTTGCTTCAAGTGCAAAGTAGAAGGGCATCATGTTAGATCTTGCCCATTGAAGAAGAAGCCAATTAGTGACAAGCAACAAGGGAAGCGGCCACAAGTACACTCTCATTCTCAACCTCAAGTTGAAGAAAGGCCTCTTCCCAAGAAAACTCAAGCAAATGCTTCTCAAGTTGAGAAATCAAGTGAGAAGAAAGTAAAGAGTAGACGTTGCTACCTATGTCGTGAAAAAGGTCACGTTGCTTCTTCATGCACAAATGGTACCTTATCCAACCCTATTCTAATTGATGATATATATTCTCTTGGGAAGGATAAGGTTGGCAATGTGTTTGCCAAATTTGTTGGTGCTCAAAGTGGTGTCAAGAAAAGAACCATTTGGGTAGCCAAGCCTATTGTGACTAACCTCTTAGGAACCAACTTGGTTGGGGACCAACTAGCTCATACTTGATCAATAAGTGTTGTTGGAGGTCATTGGAGACTTGGCTACATTATGAAGAATTAAGGGGACTTCATCATTCTTATTGTCTCAAGCCAAGTCAATTGAATCATCAAGTTTATTGTAACATCCCAAATTTTCAATTTGGAATGTTATACACTAGATCATCATTGCATATCATATTTTTATTGCGTTTTGGTTGATCCTAGAAATTCTACGCAACTCAAGGACCCTCGGAGAGAGTTGGGGATTTCGTTATTTTCATATTCAAGTTTTCTCAAATTTTGAAAATAGGATCATTTGGTTTTATTTATTTTATCTTCAATTATTTCTATTACAAAAATATGAGAGAGGGAATAAAATGACTTTCCCAAAATAAATAAATATTGAGGATTTAATTATAAAATCAAATAAGATTTTATTTTGCATTTATTTGCTATTTTATTGGCTTTAGGAAAAATGCGTGTTTTTCAAAATTGCATTTAGGCCCCAAATAAATGTTCATCCTGTGCGGCTTGATTTTAGAAGCCGGGGAAAATTATTTAGGGATTTTTAGAGTCCGTTTAGTATTCCTTTTGTTTTTTTCTGAGCGTAATTATTTAAAAAACAAAAAAGCCCGAACCGACTTTGGGCCGTAACCGGCCAGGACTTTGCCTGGCCGGGGCTTTATATAGCCGCGCCCCGGGCCGCCCCAGCCCTAGCCCAGCCGTGCCGCGCCCCGCGCCCCAAACCCTAGCCGCCGCCGCCGGAGTTCGCCGCCGTCGAGGTCGAGCCGCCCGCCGGTTTTTTAGAAAACCGTTAGGTTTTCACCGTTTTTTCCAGTTTTTTTAGTTTCGTTTTTTTATAGATCGGTTTTTCCGGTTTATTTATTTAGCGAGCGTTCGCTCGTTCATTTGTTTTAACGAACACGTTCATCGTTTAGATTTAGATAGCGAACGTTCGTTCGTTAATCTGTTCGTCGTTTTCTTTTTCTCGGATTAAATCCGCGATTTTTCTGATCGCGATTTCTGATCTGATTTTTGTTCTAGTATAACTTTTCGCTCGTTTATCGGAATCAGGCAATTCAAGCGCCATGAGTTTCATCTCGAAACCCTCTTTCCGTTTAACCAACTCAAACAAGTTTTTCCCTCTGTAAAAATTGCCCTAGATCCAGAATAGTAAATGAAGCCTATTTCTTTTGCCGTTTGTCTTTCGTTGCTTTGTTCGATTTGGTTCTTTTTGCCAACCGGAGTTCTTAAGTTGAACTTCCTGGTTAGATCTCTTATTTGAGTTTTACCTGTGCATCAGATGAGTACTTATTGTATGCTTGTTTGTTTGTGATAGAGTACCCGGAGTGCGCCGCTTGCTACTTCAAATCGCTAGGTTTCCCGGATCATCAGCAAGGCAAGTAACACTTTGATCATACCTCCTACTACCCAGTTTTTATTGCATTAGATCAATCCTCACACATTACATGATTAGGATCTAATTAAATTGTGGGTTTGGGAAGTAGTTGAGGTAGTACATATTACCTGTTTATTATCAAACCTTTGGGAGTTACTTCTACGTTTGCTTATTATGCCATGCCATGCTAATAGACGTGGATTGGGTGAGTGAAATCCATGACAGATGTGAGATTGTTAAATTAATGGTTTATCTAAGGTGGCAACTTAAATACACATCTGGGTGGATTGAGGCACATGGGTATTCCAGCGATTGCCTGTTTTCTTTTGGACCGCCACCCAGGCTCAAAGGGATCATGAGATTGTTCATGCTAGAAACCTCCGTGTGCAGCCACAAGCTACTATGGGCTCTAGCATAGTTGACTAAGTTGTGCGAACTCTTACAGTGGTAGACTAGCAGATGTAGGGGAAAGTAGGTGTAATGATCTACCCGTTTGTAAGGTGTGAGTGCTTCCGAAAGACTATGTCTCGGTCATCCGTTTCTCAAACACCATGTAGTGCGATAATAACAACGGAGGAGATCGAGTCTTGTGGGGAAAAGTGCGCAAACCTCTGCAGAGTGTATAAACTAATCATGGTTAGCCGTGTCCCCGGTTATGGACAACTTGAGTATCTAGTACTTGGATTATCATGTGAATCTCATCATGTTACTCTAAATTAATATTGTTGGGTTTTTAATGATGATGCTTAATTGGGATTGAGAGCGTGTCTACACTCTCAATGTTTAACAACCACCTTGATAGTTAAATAAAATTTATTCCTTTGCAGTAGGGAAAAATTGGCTTTACGCAAAACTATAACCATAGAGCTTTCCACCAGCCAAATATGCATGTAGTATAGACATTCTTTCATTGCTCTCTATGTGTTACATTGCCAGCATATTCCATGTGCTGACCCGTTTCTGGCTGCAACGTTCATGTTGCAGACTTTTCAGACGACGAGTAAGGAGCCTTTTAGGCCGTGGTTCTATACTCAGTGATGCCATTGGAGTTGATGGACTCACTTATCTTCCAAGCCTTCCGCTGTTATCGATATTAGATGGCCTTAAGCCATATTTATTGTAATAAGTTCTCTTTGAGATACTCGACATAATAAGTGTGTGATTGCCACTCTATTATAAATCCTTCAAGTACTGTGTGGTGTCAGCATTATTGATCCAGGGATGACACCTGAGCACAGAGATTGGACCGTTTGAGGTTTGATCGCTACAAGATGGTATCAGAGCAGACGCTGACTGTAGGACACGACCATTAAGCTAAAGCCCTAGATCACTACTCTCTTCTCATTCTGACTCCTCATCTTTTCTACTCTTTTAGGATGGCGGATGCAAGGAGCAAGTTCACCCAGCCGGATGAAGATACACCCTTTGGACGTCATTTGAAGGAAGTCACTAGATATCTGAACATAGGAGTACCAAGCTTCACCGGGACCTACAACGCCACTTTACCTGAAGAAGAGCGCTGGATGATTCAAGTTCAAGTTCCAAGAAGGAAGTTCATGCCAGTCACTGAGCCCATAGAGTTTTCTTTTGATGCACCAACTTGGAATCTAGGAAAGAGCATGGCAGCTCACATTGCCATGGGACGCATTGGAGAAGTTTACTGCAATGATCTCAAGGATACTATCTACCAGATTTGTGGGTGCCGAGATGAGCACTGGGAGATGATCAGCGCCAGGAAGGATAGGTCAATTGCAACTTTTATCCAGGAGTTAAACCAGCACATTCGACATCAGGAGAACCAGATGTGTGCCGACATGATAGATCTTAAGAAGGCGATGACAAGAATAAAGGAACTAGAGGAAGAACTCAAGGCTACACGTGAAGATTATGAAGAGGAAATCAAAGTATTAGTGGAGAAGAATGACGACCTGATCAAGAAGATTGGAATATTTATGGGAGGCCCTACACCAGTAGAAGAAGACGAAGAACCCAAGGAGATTCGCCCGGAAGACTACATCATCATCGACGACACCGACTCGGATCCAGATGATAGCGATGATGACTATGTGGATGAAGCTGGAGCAGATATCATGGAGTCTGCAACCGAAGAATATTTCTAGTAGACCACCCCGTCAGTAGTAGTAGTCCACCATGTAAATATAGTAGTCCGAGCACTTTTGCGATAGTTAGATCGATTGTATGCCCTTGTTTGATTGAATGAAGTGAATTGTTTGCTTTTGCCTCATGTGCATATGGGTAGTGTTTTCTCTCTAGACCCCTCTCTATTCTTAAATCTCATATTTTCTAAACCCTCAGATGCCTCCGAGACGTGACCTCGGATTTACCTTCCCACCGGAGCTCACCCAGTTGATCCAGCAGCAGAACACATTGATGCAGTTGCTAGTCCAGAATCAGAATCAGGGGAACAATAACAAAAAACCACCACCACCACCACCACCTGTTGACCACTTAGCCCGTTTTCTTAGGCTGAATCCGTCGGTGTTTTCCAGTAGCATCGAGCCGATAGTAGCAGATGATTGGCTCCGCAAGACAGTAAGGGAGTTGACCATGGCAGGATGCACAGATGCGGAAAAGGTGAAGTTTGCCGCACATCAGCTTGAAGGACCCGCAGCATCATGGTGGGAGAATTTCACCACCACTTTCCCTATCGACACTGTCACATGGGACCAGTTTCAGCAGGCTTTCCGTACAGCCCATGTTTCAGCAGGAGCTATGGCCATGAAGAAGCATGAGTTTCGCAACTTGCGCCAAGGAGGACGGACAGTTGGCCAGTATGTGGAGGACTTTAATAAGTTAGCATGTTATGCACTAAATGACGTTGCTACGGATGCAGCTAAGCAGGAGAAGTTTCTGGAAGGACTGAATGATGAGCTGAGCATGCAGTTGATGGTAGCAACCTTCAACAACTACCAGGAGTTGGTAGATCGTGCTCTGATGATTGAAGGGAAGTAGCAGTAGATTGAGAACCGCAAGAGGAAGTATGGACAAGGGAAGTACAATTCAGGAGCTCAGCAGAAGACACATTTTACCCCTAGACCGGAGGACATTTTCAGCATACCCATGGAGGAGGTAGCTCGCACAATGACAATGGCATCAAGAATGGTAATGGGAATGGAGGAAGCAATGGCCAGAACCGAACCAACCCATCAACCCCAGTCAAGAGAGACCTGAGCCAAGTCACTTGTTTCAAGTGCCAGAAGACCGGACATTATGCCAATGAATGTCCTGAATTCCAGAATGGAAATGTCAATGGAAGCTCGGGGAAGAAGCCGAACCCTTTCAATAGGGTACAGGTAAACCACGTTAACGTGGAGGAGGTTGAAGAGCAGCGGGTGTAGTAACCGGTAAGTTTTTGGTTAAGTCATTTACTGCACTCGTTCTTTTTGATACTGGTGCATCACATTCATACATATCAAGGGGATTTGTGGATAAGTATAATCTGCCCACCAAAGTTCTTAGAACACCTATGCTAGTAAGCTCACCAAGAGCGGAGTATATGGCTAGTAAGGGATGTTTTCAAGTGCCATTGAGTATAGGTAGGCATGTGTTTCCCTCAGATTTGATCATTTTGGAATCACAAGGTTTGGATGTAATCCTGGGTATGGATTGGCTGTCGATGTATGGAGGAAACATCAATTGCGCCAGTAAGTCAATTTTGCTTACCACCCCAGAAGGAAGAAGGATCAAGTATGTATCCCGGCATGTGCCGAAGAGGACTCAAGTAAATTGTTTAACATGAGTTGTGCAGGAGGAAGTACCAGTAGTGAAGGATTTCCCTGATGTATTTCCAGAAGAGTTGCCAGGCATGCCACCGGATAGAGATATTGAGTTTTTGATTGAGCTTTTGCCAGGCACAGGGCCAATATCTAAGAGACCATATAGGATGCCCGCAAAGGATTTGGAAGAGATTAAAATGCAGATTAAGGAGTTACTGGATAAAGGTTATATTCGCCCAAGTTCTTCACCTTAGGGATCACCAGTACTCCTAGTGGACAAGAAGGATGGATCGTTAAGGATGGTTGTTGATTATCGAGGATTGAATGAAGTAACCATCAAGAACAAGTACCCATTACCAATGATCAATGATCTGTTTGATCGATTGCAAGGAGCTAAGGTATTTTCCAAGATCGACCTGCGATCAGGATACCATCAGTTGAAGATTCGAGAACAGGATATACCTAATACGGCTTTTACCACCAGGTATGGGCTGTACGAGTATACGGTTATGTCATTTGGTCTGACTAATGCACCTGCATATTTTATGAACATGATGAACAAAGTATTTATGGAGTTTTTGGATAAGTTCGTCGTAGTGTTCATTGATGATATCCTGGTTTACTCGAAAAATGAAGAGGAGCATAAGGAGCATTTGTGTTTGGTACTTGGTAAGCTCAGAGAACATCAGTTATATGCTAAGTTTAGCAAATGTGAGTTTTGGTTGAAGGAAGTTGGATTTCTCGGACACGTTATATCCGAAGATGGTATAGCAATAGATCCCACTAAGGTTGACACTGTGACAAATTGGGAAGCGCCAACAACAGTTGGAGAGATCCGGAGTTTTCTTGGACTCGCAGGATACTACCGGAGATTTATTGAAAATTTCTCGAAGATTGCAAAGCCTATGACGGAGTTGTTGAAGAAGGATACCAAGTTCATATGGACTCTGGAATGTGAGGCCAGTTTCCAGGAGTTGAAGAAACGTTTGGTTACATCACCTGTGTTGATTTTGCCAGATCAGGCCAAGGATTATGAGGTGTATTGTGACGCTTCACGTCGAGGACTTGGAGCAGTGCTTATGCAGGAAGGAAGAGTTGTTTCATATGCCTCACGACAGCTCAAGCCTCATGAGTTGAATTATGCTACGCATGATTTGGAGTTAGCAGCCGTAGTGCATGCATTGAAAACCTGGAGACACTTTCTCATTGGAAACCATTGCGAGGTGTACACAGATCACAAGAGTTTGAAGTATATTTTCACGCAGAAGGAGTTGAATCTCAGACAAAGGATATGGTTGGAACTCATCAAGGATTATGATATGAGATTGCATTATCACCCCGGAAAGGCTAACGTAGTAGCCGATGCACTGAGCCGTAAAAGTCATGTCAACACCCTAATGACGGGAGATTTACCAAGGGAGTTAGCCGAAAATCTTCGTGAGCTATGTTTGGAGATAGTCCCGAGAGGCTATGTAGCAGCATTGGAGATTCAGTCTACTTTGATGGATAAGATCAGAGAAGCCCATAAGACTGACAAGGAGATTGCTTCTATTAAGGAGAAAATAAGCAAAGGAAAAGCTAAAGGAATTCGTGAGGATGAGCACGATACCTTATGGTTTGAAGACCGTGTTTATGTGCCTAATGACTCGGAGATCAGGAAGTTAATTCTGCAAGAGGCCCATGATTCACCCTATTCGATTCATTCAGGAAATACCAAGATGTATTTGGATTTGAAGGATACTTTCTGGTGGAATGGAATGAAGAAGGATATTGTGGTGTATGTAGCAGTTTGTGATGTATGTCAGAGAGTAAAGGCAGAACATCAGAAGCCAGCAGGATTGCTACAACCATTGCCGATACCCGAATGGAAGTGGGATAAGTTAGGCATGGATTTTATTACAGGATTGCCCAGAACACATTCAGGCTATGACTCGATATGGGTTGTAGTCGATCGTTTGACAAAGGTAGCTCATTTCATTCCAGTGAAGACTACCTATACTAGTGCCAAGTTGGCAAAGATATACATGACTAGGATCGTATGTCTGCATGGAGTTCCAAGGAGCATTGTATCAGATAGAGGAACCCAGTTTACCTCAAAGTTCTGGAATCATTTGCATGAAACTTTGGGTACCAGGCTAGAGTTTAGTACAGCTTTCCATCCGCAGACAGATGCACAGACCGAAAGAGTCAATGGATTTTGGAGGATATGCTGAGAGCTTGTGCACTAGATTACGGATCTAGTTGGGACGAGAATTTGCCATATGCAGAGTTCTCTTATAACAACAGTTATCAATCTAGTTTGAAGATGGCCCCTTTCGAAGCCTTGTACGGAAGGAGGTGCAGGACCCCATTATCGTGGGATGAAGTTGGAGACCGCCAGTTGTTTGGACCGGATCTGATTAAGGAGTCTGAACAGAAAGTGAAATTGATTCGCGATAGGCTCAAGGTAGCCCAGTCCAGGCAGAAGAGCTATGTAGATTCTAAACGCAAGGATACAGTTTACAAAGTCGGAGACCGAGTTTATCTTCGAGTATCTCCACTTCGAGGAGTTAAGCATTTTGGAGTTAAGGGAAAGTTAGCGCCACGTTTTGTAGGACCATACAAAGTTTTGGAGCGTATGGGAGAAGTAGCTTATAAGTTGGAATTGCCCGAAGGATTGTCAGGAGTTCACGACGTGTTCCACGTTTCCCAGTTGAAGAAGTGCCACGCAGAGATGGCTGATATACCGCTGAGAGACACAGTGCCACTAGAAGCGATTCCGTTGGACAGTGATTTGACCTATGAGGAGAAACCAGTCAAGATTCTTGAGTATGCCAGCCGAGTCACCCGCGGCAAGGTTATCAAGTTTTGCAAAGTTCAGTGGAGCCACCACACGGAGGATGAAGCCACCTAGGAACGAGAGGAAGAATTGCTGAAGGACCACCCTCACCTATTTTCTAGCCAACCCGAATCTCGAGGGCGAGATTCATCTTAAGGGGGGTAGGTTTGTAACATCCCAAATTTTCAATTTGGAAAGTTATACACTAGATCATCATTGCATATCATATTTTTATTGCGTTTTGGTTGATCCTAGAAATTCTACGCAACTCAAGGACCCTCGGAGAGAGTTGGGGATTTCATTATTTTCATATTTGAGTTTTCTCAAATTTTGAAAATAGGATCATTTGGTTTTATTTATTTTATCTTCAATTATTTCTATTACAAAAATATGAGAGGGAATAAAATGACTTTCCCAAAATAAAGAAATATTGAGGATTTAATTATAAAATCAAATAAGATTTTATTTTGGATTTATTTGCTATTTTATTGGCTTTAGGAAAAATGCACGTTTTTCAAAATTGCATTTAGGCCCCAAATAAATGTTCATCCTGTGCGGCTTGATTTTAGAAGCCGGGGAAAATTTATTTTGGGATTTTTGGGGTCCGTTTAGTATTCCTTTTGTTTTTTTCTGAGCGTAATTATTTTAAAAAAGTCCGAACCGACTTTGGGCCGTAACCGGCCAGGACTCTGATACGTCCATTTTGCATCATGCTTTTATATTGATATTTATTGCATTATGGGTTGTTGTTTCACTTTATGTCACAATACTTATGGCTATTCTCTCTTATTTTACAAGGTTTACATAAGGAGGGAGAATGCCGGCAGCTGGAATTCTGGGCTGGAAAAGGAGCAAATATTAGAGACCTATTCTGCGCAACTCCAAAAGTCCTGAAACTCCACGGAACATCTTAAAATAAATAAAGAAAAATCCTCGCCAAAGATGAAGGCCAGGGGGCCCACACCCTGCTCACGAGGGTGGGGGGCGCCCCCCTTAGGGCGCACCCCCTACCTCATGGGCCCCCTGGTGGCTCTCCGACGTCCATCTTCTCCTATATGAAGTCTTTCGATGAGAAAAAATAAGAAGGAACTTTTCGGGATGAGACTCCACCGCCACGAGGCGGAACCTTGGCGGAACCAATCTAGAGCTCCGACAGAGCTGTTCTGCCGGGGATACTTCCCTCTGGGAGGGGGAAATCATCACCATCGTCATCACCAACGCTCCTCTCATCGGGAGAAGGCAATCTCCATCAACATATTCACCAGCACCATCTCATCTCCAAACCCTAGTTCATCTCTTGTATCCAATTCTTGTCTCAAAGTCCGGGATTGGTGCTAGTAGGTTGCTAGTAGTATTGATTACTCCTTGTAGTTGATGCTAGTTGGTTTATTTGGTGGAAGATCATATGTTCAGTTCCTTTATGCATATTATTACCCCTCTGATTATGAACATGAATATGCTTTGTGAGTAATTACATTTGTTCCTGAGGACAAGGGAGAAGTCTTGCTATTAGCAGTCATGTGAATTTGGTATTCGTTTGATTTGATAAGATGTATGTTGTCTAGCCTCTAGTGGTGTTATGTGAACGTCGACTACATAACACTTCACCATTATTTGGGCCTAGAGGAAGGCATTGGGAAGTAATACGTAGATGATGGGTTGCTAGAGTGACAGAAGCTTAAATCCTAGTTTATGCGTTGCTTCGTAAGGGGCTGATTTGAATCCACATGTTTCATGCTATGGTTAGGTTTACCTTAATACTTTTGTTGTAGTTGCGGATGCTTGCAATAGAGGTTAATCATAAGTGGGATGCTTGTTCAAGTAAGAACAACACCCAAGCACCGGTCCACTCACATATCAAATTATCAAAGTATCGAGCGCGAATCATATGAACGTGATGAAAACTAGCTTGACGATATTCCCATGTGTCCTCGGGAGCGCTTTTCCTATTATAAGAGTTTGTTCCGGCATGTCCTTTGCTACAAAAAGGATTGGGCTACCTTGCTGCACTTTATTTGTTGGGGAACGTAGCAGAAATTCAAAATTTTCCTACGCGTCACCAAGATCTATCTATGAAGAAACCAGCAACGAGTAGAAAGAGAGTGCATCTACATACCCTTGTAGATCGCTAAGCGGAAGCGTTCAAGTGAACGGGGTTGATGGAGTCGTACTCGTCGTGATTCAGATCACCGATGATCAAGTGCCGAACGGACGGCACCTCCGCGTTCAACACACGTACAGCCCGGTGACGTCTCCCACGCCTTGATCCAGCAAGGAGAGAGGGAGAGGTTGAGGAAGACTCCATCCAGCAGCAGCACAACGGCGTGGTGGTGGTGGAGGAGCGTGGCAATCCCGCAGGGCTTCGCCAAGCACCACGGAAGAGGAGAAGAACTTGGGAGAGAGGGAGGGGCTGCACCAAAGGCATAAGGTATGTTTGGGAGGCCCTCCTACCCCACTATATATAGGGATCCCAAGGGGGGGGGGGTGCGCCAGCCCCTAGGAGATCCAATCTCCAAGGGGGCGGCGGCCAGGGGAGGAGTCCTCCCCCCCCCAAGGCACCTAGGAGGTGCCTTCCCCTGCTGGGACTCTTCCTTTAGGGTTTCCCCAGGCGCATGGGCCTCTTGGGGCTGGTGCCCTTGGCCCATGTAGGCCAAGGCGCACCCCCTACAGCCCATGTGGCCCCCCGGGGCAGGTGGCCCCACCCGGTGGGCCCCAGGGACCCTTCCGGTGGTCCCGGTACAATACCGATGACCCCGAAACTTGTCCCGATGGCCGAAACAGGACTTCCTATATATAAATCTTTACCTCCGGACCATTCTGGAACTCCTCGTGATGTCCGGGATCTCATCCGGGACTCCGAACAACATTCGGTAACCACATACAAGCTTCCTTTATAACCCTAGCGTCATCGAACCTTAAGTGTGTAGACCCTACGGGTTCGGGAGACATGCAGACATGACCGAGACGTTCTCCAGTCAATAACCAACAGCGGGATCTGGATACCCATGTTGGCTCCCACATGTTCCACGATGATCTCATCGGATGAACCACGATGTCAAGGACTCAATCGATCCCGTATACAATCCCCTTTGTCTAGCGGTATTTTACTTGCCCGAGATTCGATCGTCGGTATACCGATACCTTGTTCAATCTCGTTACCGGCAAGTCACTTTACTCGTTCCGTAACACATCATCCCGTGATCAACTCCTTGGTCACATTGCGCATATGATGATGTCCTACCGAGTGGGCCCAGAGATACCTCTCCGTTTACACGGAGTGACAAATCCCAGTCTCGATCCGCATAAAACAATAGGTACTTTCGGAGATACCTGTAGTGCACCTTTATAGTCACCCAGTTACGTTGTGACGTTTGATACACCCAAAGCACTCCTACGGTATCCAGGAGTTATACGATCTCATGGTCAAAGGAAGAGATACTTGACATTGGCAAAGCTCTAGCAAACGAACTACACGATCTTTGTGCTAGTCTTAGGATTGGGTCTTGTCCATCACATCATTCTCCTAATGATGTGATCCCGTTATCAACGACATCCAATGTCCATAGCCAGGAAACCATGACTATCTGTTGATCACAACGAGCTAGTCAACTAGAGGCTCACTAGGGACATATTATGGTCTATGTATTCACACGTGTATTACGATTTCCGGATAATACAATTATAGCATGAATAAAGGACAATTATCATGAACAAGGAAATATAATAATAATACTTTTATTATTGCCTCTAGGGCATATTTCCAACAGTCTCCCACTTGCACTAGAGTCAATAATCTAGTTCACACCGCCATGTGATTAACACTCACAGGTCACATCGCCATGTGACTAATACCCAAGAGTTTACTAGAGTCAGTAGTCTAGTTCACATCACTATGTGATTAACACTCAATGAGTTTTATGTTTGATCATGTTGCTTGTGAGAGAGGTTTTAGTCAAGGGGTCTGAACCTTTCAGATCCGTGTGTGCTTTACAAATCTCTATGTCATCTCCTAGATGCAGCTACCACGCTCTATTTGGAGCTATTCCAAACAACTGTTCTACTTGGAGCTATTCTAAATTATTGCTCCATTATATGTATCCGGTCTCTCTACTCAGAGCTATCCGGATAGGTGTCAAGCTTGCATCGACGTAACCCTTTACGACGAACTCTTCATCACCTCCATAACCGAGAAAATTCTTTAGTCCACTAGTTACTAAGGATAACTTTGACCGCTGTCCTATGATCCATTCATGGATCACTCTTGTACCCCTTGACTGACTCATGGCAAGGCACACTTCAGGTGCGGTACTCAGCATGGCATACTGAAGAGCCTATGTCTTAAGCATAGGGGACGACCTTCGTCCTTTCTCTCTATTCTGCCTTGGTCAAGCTTTAAGTCTTAACTTCGTACCTTACAACTCAGGCAAGAACTCCTTCTTTGACTGGTCCATCTTGAACACCTTCAAGGTCATGTCAAGGTATGTGCTCATTTGAAAGTATTATTAAGCATTTTGATCTATCCTTATAGATCTTGATGCTCAATGTTCAAGTAGCTTAATCCAGGCTTTCCATTGAAATTCATTTCTGATCATCAATATGTCAACAACATATACTCATCAGAAATTCTATAGTGCTCCCACTCACTTCTTTGGAAATACAAGTTTCTTATAAACTTTGTATAAATCCAAAATCTTTGATCATCTCATCAAAGCGTACATTCCAACTCCGAGACGCTTACTCCAGTCCTTAAAAGGATCGCTGGAGCTAGCATACCTTTTAGCATCCTTAGGATCGACAAAACTTTTCTGATTGTATTGCATACAACCTTTCCTTATGAAAACTAGTAAGGAAACTTGTCTTGACATCCATCTGCCAGATTTCATAAATGCAGCTAATGCTAACATGATTCCGACGGACTTTAAGCATCGCTATGAGTGAGAAAATCTCATCGTAGTCAACTCCTTGAACTTGTCGGAAAACACTTCGCCACAAGTCGAGCTTCATAGATGGTGACATTACCATCCACGTCCGTCTTCTTCTTAAAAGATCAATTTATCTCAATGGATTGTCGATCATCGGGCAAGTCCATCAAAGTCCATGCTTTGTTCTGATATATGGATACTATCTCGGATTTCATGGCTTCTAACCATTTGTCGGAATTTGGGCCCACAATCGCTTCTCCATAGCTCGTAGGTTCATTGTTGTGTAGCAACATGACCTTCAAGACAAGACTACTGTACCACTCTGAAGTAGTATGTATCCTTGTCACCCTACGAGGTTTGGTAGTGACTTGATCCGAAGTTTCATGATCAATATCATAAGCTTCCACTTCAATTGGTGTAGGTGCCACAGGAACAACTTCCTGTGCCCTGTCACACACTAGTTGAAGAGACGGTTCAATAACCTCATCAAGTCTCCACCATCCTCCCACTCAATTCTTTCGAGGGAAACTTTTCCTCGAGAAAGGACCCGATTCTAGAAACAATCCATATTGCTTTCGGATCTGAATTAGGAGGTATACCCAACTGTTTTGGGTTTCCTATGAAGATGCATTTTATCCGCTTTGGGTTCGAGCTTAATCCTGAAACTTTTTCACATAAGCGTCGCAGCCCCAAACCTTTAAGAAACGACAACTTAGGTTTCTCTAAACCATAATTCATACGGTGTCATCTCATCGGAATTACGTGGTGCCTTATTTAAAGTGAATGTGGTTGTCTCTAATGCCTAACCCATGAACGATAGTGGTAATTCGATAAGAGACATCATGCTACGCACCATATCCAATAGGGTGCAACTATGATGTTCGGACACACCATCACACTATGGTGTTCCAGGCGGTATTAATTGCGAAACAATTTCCACAATGTCTTAATTGTGTGCCAAAACTCGTAACTCAGATATTCATCTCTATGATCATATCATAGACATTTTATCCTATTGTCATAATGATCTTCTACTTCACTCTGAAATTATTTGAACCATTCAATAATTCAGACTTGTGTTTCATCAAGTAAATATTCTCAACATCTACTCGAATCATCTGTGAAGTAAGAACATAACGATATTCACTGCATGCCTCAGCACTCATTGGACTGCACACATCAAAATGTGTTGCTTCCAACAAGTTGCTATCTTGTTCCATCTTACTGAAACCGAGGCTTTTCAGTCATCTTGCCCATGTGGTATGATTTGCATATCTCAAGTGATTCAAAATCAAGTGAGTTCAAACGGTCCATTTGCATGGAGTTTCTTCATGCATATATACCAATAGACATGGTTCGCATGTCTCAAACTTTTCAAAAATGAGTGAGTCCAAAGATCCATCAACATGGAGCTTCTTCATGCGTTTTATACCATTATGACTTACATGGCAGTGCCACAAGTAAGTGGTACTATTATTACTATCTTATATCTTTTGGCATGAAAATGTGTATCCCTACGATCAAGATTCCATAAACCATTCCTTTATGTGCAAGAGCACTTATTCAGGTTTAATACTAATCTTGATGGTAGAGGGAGCGTGCGATGTTAGATCACATCAAACTTGGAAACACTTCCAACACATATCGTCAGCTCACCTTTAGCTAGTCTCCGTTTTATTCCGTAGCTTTTATTTCGAGTTACTAACACTTAGCAACCGAACCGGTATCTAATACCCTGGTGCTACTAGGAGTACTAGTAAAGTACACATTAACATAATGTATATCCAATATACTTCTATCGACCTTGCCAGCCTTCTCATCTACCAAGCATCTAGGGTAATTCTGCTCCAGTGGTTGTTCCCTTTATTACAGAAGCACTTAGTCTCGGGTTTGGGTTCAACCTTGGGTTTCTTCACTAGAGCAGCAGCTGAATTGCCGTTTCATGAAGTATCCCTTTGTTCCCTTGCCCTTCTTGAAACTAGTGGTCTCACTGACCATCAACGATTGATGCTCCTTCTTGATTTCTACTTTCGTGGTGTCAAACATCGCGAATATCTCAAGGATCATCATCTCTATCCTTGATATGTTATAGTTCATCACGAAGCTCTAGCAGCTTGGTGGCAATGACTTTGGGGAAACATCACTATCTCATCTGGAAGATCAACTCCCACTCGATTCAAGTGATTGTTGCACTCAGACAATCTGAGCACAAGCTCAACGATTGAGCTTTTCTCCCTTAGTTTGCAGGCTAAGAAAATCGTCGGAGGTCTTATACCTCTTGACGTGGGCACGAGCCTGAAATCCTAATTTCAGCCCTCGAAACATCTCATATGTTCCGCGACGTTTCAAAAAACGTCTTTGGTGCCTCTACTTAAACCATTTAACTGAACTATCACGTAGTTACCAAAACGTGTATGTTTGATGTTCGAAACATCCACAAACAACGTTTGGGGTTCAGCACACTAAGCGGCGCATTAAGGACATAAGCTTTCTACTGTCCGCATAATTGCTACTATCAACTTTCAACTATATTTTCTCTAGGAACATATCTAAAATAGTAGAACTAAAGCGCGAGCTACGACATAATTTGCAAAAAGGTCTTTTGACTATGTTCAAGATAATTAAGTTCATCTTATGAACTCCCACTCAGATAGACATCCCTCTAGTCATCTAAGTGATTACATGATCCGAGTCAACTAGGCCGTGTCCGATCATCACGTGAGACGGACTAGTTAACGTCGGTGAACATCTTCATGTTGATCGTATCTACTATACGACTCATGCTCGACCTTTCGGTCTCCGTGTTCCGAGGCCATGTCTGCACATGCTAGGCTCGTCAAGTTAACCCTAAGTGTTTTCGCTGTGTAAAACTGTCTTACACCCGTTGTATGTGAACGTAAGAATCCATCACACCCGATCATCACGTGGTGCTTAGAAGCGACGAACTGTAGCAACGGTGCACAGTTAGGGGAGAACACTTCTTGAAATTTTGTAAGGGATCATCTTATTTACTACCATCGTCCTAAGTAAACAAGATGCATAAACATAATAAACATCACATGCAATTATATAGTTGTGACATGATATGGCCAATATCATATAGCTCCATTGATCTCCATCTTCGGGGCTCCATGATCATCTTGTCACCGGCATGACACCATGATCTCCATCATCATGATCTCCATCATCGTGTCTTCATGAAGTTGTCACGCCAACGACTACTTCTACTTCTATGACTAACGCGTTTAGCAATAAAGTAAAGTAGTTTACATGGCGTTCTTCAATGACACGCAGGTCATACAAAAAATAAAGACAACTCCTATGGCTCCTGCCGGTTGTCATACTCATCGACATGCAAGTCGTGAATCCTATTACAAGAACATGATCAATCTCATACATCACATATATCATTCATCACATCCTTTTGGCCATATCACATCACATAGCATACCCTGCAAAAACAAGTTAGACGTCCTCTAATTGTTGTTGCATGTTTTACGTGGTTGCTATGGGTTTCTAGCAAGAACGTTTCTTACCTACGCAAGACCACAACGTGATATGCCAATTGCTATTTACCCTTCATAAGGACCCTTTTCATCGAATCCGTTCCGACTAAAGTGGGAGAGACTGGCACCCGCTAGCCACCTTATGCACCAAGTGCATGTCAATCGGTGGAACCTGTCTCACGTAAGAGTACGTGTAAGGTCGGTCCGGGCCGCTTCATCCCACAATACCGTCAAAACAAGATTGGACTAGTAACGGTAAGCATATTGAACAACATCAACGCCCACAACTACTTTGTGTTCTACTCGTGCAAAGAATCTACGCAATAGACCTAGCTCATGATGCCACTGTTGGGGAACGTAGCAGAAATTCAAAATTTTCCTACGCGTCACCAAGATCTATCTATGAAGAAACCAGCAACGAGTAGAAAGAGAGTGCATCTACATACCCTTGTAGATCGCTAAGCGGAAGCGTTCAAGTGAACGGGGTTGATGGAGTCGTACTCGTCGTGATTCAGATCACCGATGATCAAGTGCCGAACGGACGGCACCTCCGCGTTCAACACACGTACAGCCCGGTGACGTCTCCCACGCCTTGATCCAGCAAGGAGAGAGGGAGAGGTTGAGGAAGACTCCATCCAGCAGCAGCACAACGGCGTGGTGGTGGTGGAGGAGCGTGGCAATCCCGCAGGGCTTCGCCAAGCACCACGGAAGAGGAGAAGAACTTGGGAGAGAGGGAGGGGCTGCACCAAAGGCATAAGGTATGTTTGGGAGGCCCTCCTACCCCACTATATATAGGGATCCCAAGGGGGGGGTGCGCCAGCCCCTAGGAGATCCAATCTCCAAGGGGGCGGCGGCCAGGGGAGGAGTCCTCCCCCCCCCCAAGGCACCTAGGAGGTGCCTTCCCCTGCTGGGACTCTTCCTTTAGGGTTTCCCCAGGCGCATGGGCCTCTTGGGGCTGGTGCCCTTGGCCCATGTAGGCCAAGGCGCACCCCCTACAGCCCATGTGGCCCCCCGGGGCAGGTGGCCCCACCCGGTGGGCCCCCGGGACCCTTCTGGTGGTCCCAGTACAATACCGATGACCCCGAAACTTGTCCCGATGGCCGAAACAGGACTTCCTATATATAAATCTTTACCTCCGGACCATCCGGAACTCCTCGTGATGTCCGGGATCTCATCCGGGACTCCGAACAACATTCGGTAACCACATACAAGCTTCCTTTATAACCCTAGCGTCATCGAACCTTAAGTGTGTAGACCCTACGGGTTCGGGAGACATGCAGACATGACCGAGACGTTCTCCAGTCAATAACCAACAGCGGGATCTGGATACCCATGTTGTCTCCCACATGTTCCACGATGATCTCATCGGATGAACCACGATGTCAAGGACTCAATCGATCCCGTATACAATTCCCTTTGTCTAGCGGTATTTTACTTGCCCGAGATTCGATCGTCGGTATACCGATACCTTGTTCAATCTCGTTACCGGCAAGTCACTTTATCCGTAACACATCATCCCGTGATCAACTCCTTGGTCACATTGCGCATATGATGATGTCCTACCGAGTGGGCCCAGAGATACCTCTCCGTTTACACGGAGTGACAAATCCCAGTCTCGATCCGCATAAAACAATAGGTACTTTCGGAGATACCTGTAGTGCACCTTTATAGTCACCCAGTTACGTTGTGACGTTTGATACACCCAAATCACTCCTACGGTATCCAGGAGTTATACGATCTCATGGTCAAAGGAAGAGATACTTGACATTGGCAAAGCTCTAGCAAACGAACTACACGATCTTTGTGCTAGTCTTAGGATTGGGTCTTGTCCATCACATCATTCTCCTAATGATGTGATCCCGTTATCAACGACATCCAATGTCCATAGCCAGGAAACCATGACTATCTGTTGATCACAACGAGCTAGTCAACTAGAGGCTCACTAGGGAGATATTATGGTCTATGTATTCACACGTGTATTACGATTTCCGGATAATACAATTATAGCATGAATAAAAGACAATTATCATGAACAAGGAAATATAATAATAATACTTTTATTATTGCCTCTAGGGCATATTTCCAACATTATTTACTTTTGTTACTTGTTGCTCGTTACAATTTATCTTATCACAAAACTATCCGTTACCACTTATTTCAGTACTTGCAGAGAATACCTTGCTGAAAACCACTTATCATTTCCTTCTGCTCCTCGTTGGATTCGACACTCTTACTTATCAAAAGGACTACGATAGATCCCCTATACTTGTGGGTCATCAAGACTCTTTTCTGGCACCGTTGCCGGGGAGTGTAGCGGCTTTGGTAGGTGGAATTTGGTAAGGAAAAATTTATATAGTGTGCTGAAATTTACTGTCACTTGTTACTATGGAAAGTAATTCTCTGAGGGGCTCATTTGAGGTATCTTCACCCCGTCCAGTACAGCAAAGAGTTGCTCCTCAACCTACTGAACCTATTGAAAATGAAACTCCTTTTGAATTTCCTTCGGGTATGATGGAAAAACTGCTAGCTAACCCTTTTACAAGTGATGGAACAAAGCATCCTGATGAGCACTTAATATATGTGGATGAAGTTTATGGATTATTTAAGCTTGCAGGTATACCCGATGATGTTGCTAAGAAGGTCTTCCCTTTATCTTTGAAGGGAGACGCATTGATATGGTATAGGCTATGTGATGATATGAAATCATGGAACTATAAAAGATTGAAATTGGAATTTCATCAAAAGTATTACCCTATGTATCTTGTTCATCGTGATTGCAATTATATATAATTTCTGGCCTCGCGAAGGAGAAAGCATCGCTCAAGCTTGGGGAGGCTTAAATCAATGTTATATTCATGCCCCAATCATGAGCTCTCAAGAGAAATGATTATTCAAAATTTATATGCTCGGCTTTCTGATAACAATCGTAGCATGCTCGATACTTCTTGTCCTGGCTCTTTTATGATGAAGACTATTGAATTCAGATGGAATTTATTCGATAGAATTAAATGCAACTCTGAAGATTGGGACCTTGACGAAGGTAAGGAGTCAGGTATGACACCTAAGTTTGACTGTGTTAAATCTTTTATGGATACCGATATTTTCTGTAAGTTTAGCACTAAATATGGACTTGACTCTGAGATAGTATCTTCTTTCTGTGAATCTTTTGCTACTTATGTTGATCTCCCTAAGGAGAAGTGGTTTAAATATCATCCTCCCATAGAAGTAAAAGTAGCTACACCTATTAAAGTTGAAGAAAAGACTGTCACTTATAATGATCCTATTGTTCCTACTTCTTATGTTGAGAAACCACCTTTCCCTGTTAGAATAAAGGATCATGCTAAAGCTTCAACTGTTGTTCGTAAAAGCAATATTAGAACTTATACACCTCCTGAGCAAGTTAAAGTAGAACCTAATATTGCTATTGTTAAAGATCTCTTGTCTGATAATATTGATGGGCATGTTATTCAGTTCGAAGGTGAAACTGCTAGAATTGCTAAACCTTGTGCTAAAGATAAACATAGACCTGTGGTAGGCGTGCCTGTTATTTCTGTTAAAATAGGAGATAATTGTTATCATGGCTTATGTGATATGGGTGCTAGTGCTAGTGTTATACCTTATGACTTGTATAAAGAAATCAAGCATGAAATTGCACCTGCTGAATTAGAAGATATTGATGTCACGATTAAACTTTCCAATAGAGATACTATTTCAGTGATGGGAATTGTTAGAGATGTTGAAGTCTTGTGTGGGAAAACTAAATATCCTGTTGATTTTCTTGTTCTTACTTCTCCGCAAGATAGCTTTTGTCCCATTATATTTGGTAGACCCTCCTTGAACACTGTTAATGCTAGGATAGATTGCAAAAAGAATGTTGTTACTATTGGCCTGGATGATATGGTTCATGAGTTTAACTTCTCTAAATTTAGTAAACAACATCGTGAGGAAGAATTACCTAGTAAGGATGAAATTATTGGTCTTGCTTCTATTGTGTGACGCCCCGAGACTGATGTGCCAGTTGTCCTCCAGTTATTCGCTGTTGTTGCCTTGTCATTGCTTGCGTGTCATGCTTTGCATATCATGTCATCATGTGCATTTCATTTGCATACATGTTCGTCTCATGCATCCGAGCATTTTCTCCGTTGTCCGTTTTGCATTCCGGCGCTCCTATGTCCTCTGGTGTCCTTTTCTACCTCTTTTCGTGTGCGGGTGTTAAAAATTCTCGGATTGGACCGAGACTTGTCATGCGGCCTTGGTTTACTACCGATAGACCGCCTGTCAAATTTCGTGCCATTTGGACTTCGTTTGATACTCCAACGGTTAACCGAGGGACCGAAAAGGCCTCGTGTGTGTTGCAGCCCAACACCCTTCCAAAGTGGCCCAAAACCCACCTAAACCTCCTCCATCATCTCGGTCGTTCGATCACGATCGCGTGGCCGCAAACCGCACCTCATTTGGACTCTCCTAGCTCCCTCTACCTATAAATATGTGATCCCCTCCGAAATTCGCGGATGAACCCTAAAACTCTTTCCCTCGCGCCGCCGGACAAAACTCCCCACCGCGCCGGACATGTCCGCCGCCCCGCCACCACGTCGCTCCGTCCAATCAGGACAGGACACGTCACCAACCCCGCCGCCTCAGCCACCCACAGCGCGCCACCTGTCCTCCTTCGCCGTCCCCGCGCCGCCGGCCCGCGGAGCCCATCGCGGGCCCGCGCGAGCCCGAGCGCCCCGCCGCCGCCGCTCGGGTTCCCCGCCGCCGTCCGCCGCCGCCATGGAAGCGCCGCCCGTCGCGTCGCCGCCACCGTGCGCCAAGATGATGCCGGCTTCGCCCTGCAGTTCCCCCGTCGCCCCTCTCGCGGATCCACCCCGCCACCGCTCGTCCTCGCCTACCGGAGCCGCTGTCTACCTCCGCCGCCGCCGCCGCGTCCAAGCTCCTCCATCGCCGGAGTCGCCATGCACCGCCTCCTCCAGGGACCGAAGCCCTCCGGCCGGATCTGGCTTGTCCCCGCTCGGATCCGGCCTCCCCCGTCCTTCCCCGCTGCCCACGACCCGGTCCGGCGCCTTCACGACCTTCTCCGGCCAACTCCGGCGGGATTCCGGCGAGATCCGCAGCCCGCGTTGACTTTCCGTGAAGGTCCAATTTCTTCTAAGTCTTTTTCTATAGATATTTTTTGCCCCTGTTCATCGCATCATAACTCCCTCACCGTAGCTCCGATTCGTGCGTGTAGCATATCAACATGTTCGTGTCGATGAGTACATCATTTCATCTCATTGCATCATTTTCATTTGAGCTTATCTTGATGCCCGAAATGCTGTTGGAAGAGGGCTACGTGATGATTATGTCAGAATTGTTTCAGCAAATGGCCTTTTGTCATTTTTGCCATGCTTAATGTGTGCATGCTATGATCCTGAGCTCTACATGTGTTTTGTTATATGCCATGCCATCTTTGCAGGGGTGTATGCCATGTATTTTTGTGACCTTTGTGGTGACTAGCACAAGCATGCAAAGTAGCTTACTCGTTGATGCTGATTTCAGGGACTTAGAATTTCACTAAGTCCTTGTCCTATTATTGTTTTTATGCCATATGTTCATGTTGTTTCCTAGTGATCCGTGCCTCTTTTGAGGATGATCAGTAAGGATGTTTTGTTTATATTGTGGTGCTCTGTCGATCCATGTCTTTGTTTGCAATTATGGAGCACCCTAGCTTGAGTCAGTCAACTCTACTTTTGCTATAAAATGATTCCTGGCAGATTGTTGACATGTTTAGTGAGTTTGCCGAGGATGTTGCTATTGATCCGTGCATGCTATGTTGTTGTTCTTGCTATGTCTAGATTCTATGCCATGTCTTTTTGATGGGTGTATGCTTAGTTGGTCATGCCATGCTTTGTAGTGAGTGCATCGAGCTCGTAAACATGCCTACTCGTTAACTATTTTGCATGCTCCAGTTTTCACTAAGTCTGAATCTGTTTATGTTTTGTTATGTTCACATGCTTGCAATTGTATTTTCTGATCCCTTTTGGCTCATGGTCACTAAGGGACTTTTGTTACATGCTTTGAGTAGCTTCATGTAATGTCTTGCTTTGCCATGATATGTTCCTATAGCATGTAGTTATCATGCTCTAAAGATTGCTTCCTGATGATAAATTCCTGATATGCTGTTAATTTCACTAAGTCTGAAACCTGTTATCTTTTGCACTTTTTCCATGCTTGTTTAAACCTGTTAATGGATGAATTAGCCGTAACTCAGTGTTCATCTTTTGTCAAGCAGTTGCTACATAAGCGAACCATTTTAATCTATTTCAAGTTCAGCTTTTGGAACAAGGTAATCATAAAAGATTAGTAGTATATACAGAAATAGAAAGAATTAAATGATGGATATCGCCAATTTGTTTTCAAGTTTGATTCAGTACTACAAGCAAAACTGAACAAACAGTGTATACATATGCTGGATTAGACCAAGAATTTGGTTAAAACAAAAGCTCTTTGTAAAGGATCCTTGCAAGCAACCTATCTTCATACCTAGCAGAGTTCGAGCCATTTGGTGTTCTTGCAGATTTTCATGCATTTTAATAATCAATCTGTTCTGACTTGCTTGTTTCAAGAGCTCTGCAGGCGCATGTATACACTCACTCCAAATACGAAAATCACAAAGCAAGGAAATCAAGAATTAATTAACTCAATGTGTATCTGATTAATCATGGATCAATTAACAATGTGCAGGGTTAGATGTATAGAGAAACATCACGGGTCATGAAGAATTGGATGGAAGCACGCAAGGCTAATCGAATATCTTACTCTAAAGTGCAGCTATTAGTTAGGGTTTGGATGGATAAAAATGACCTGTGCAGTGTTAGTTGACACGGGGAAGACGGCATCAGAGCAGCACACCGGTCAAGAGAATCTGCTCAGACCGCCGAGGCTGGAGGAGAAGCAGAATCCTACCTACCACCGGCCTCCCTCTGAGGCTCTGACCTCTGCAAAAGTTATCTAAGTAGGAACGGTGCTCTGCTCAGATCCAATTCATGGCTGACAAATAGTACTAACAAGGGATTGTGTTCTCACGTTTCACCTTGCTGTACCAGATCCAGAGCAGAAGGCCAACCAGCCGCCGCCGCGAGATTTCAGCGAGCGGAGAAGCACGCTCCTCTCCCGCCGGTGTAACGTGAGGGCGGGGAGTGAGGGATTGAGGTTCTTTTCCTCCCCAATGCAAGCTATTACTACTTAGCCTCATCAAAAATACTTCCTCAGTTCCTAAATATTTGTCTTTTTAGAGATTTCAAATGGACTACCACATACGGATGTATATAGACATATTTTAGAGTGTAGATTCACTCATTTTGCTTCGTATAGTCACTTGTTGAAATCTCTAGAAAGACAAATATTTAGAAACGGAGGGAGTAGAAAATAAAGATTCTATTACACATGCATCTCTACTTTTCACTCTTACTTTTTTAGCTTTTTATATCGGACCACATTTTTTCTCTTCAATCACCCATCTCCTGCAGAGGATCCCGCTTCCTCATCCGAACCTACTTTTCTGGCATCCGATCCTACATGGCATACGAGGCATCACCCTGAGGCTATGCATTGGCCATGCCCTCAGAAGCGAGGACTCGTGTGTGTGTGTGTGTGTGTGAGAGAGAGAGAGAGAGTTCACATGCTGCCATAATCAAAGCATCAAAATGCCTCTCAAATCCCACAAGTTGGCCTCAAATTGGGGGAGCTCTTGAAAGTTCGGACATCGCCATGTCGGTCTTTGATAGCTCGGACCCAATCAAAAACTATTTCCAGTCGTTTAACTGTAGAACCCTCCGCATATTTACATTGGGTGCAGCCGCCTAACCGCATTCATGTCACCGCGGGGACTGAGAAGCCTACTCAAGTTGCCTGCATTCACATCTTCGTTGCTCCGCTCGTCACAGCTATTTCGCATCCGCGTTCATCGTCCGACATCGCAATAGTTAGCTCTGCGATTTCATGTTTCAGTCGATGGTGCAGGTCCATGCCACGCAGTGACACAGCTTCATGGAGTGTAACCTGGGCCACCGCCCATGAAAAAAATCCCTCACTACCACTTGGTATTTGGGCCATAAGTACAGGAAAACAAGGCCAAACTTCATAATTTTGCCCTCCCCCTCAACCCATTGCCCCTCCAGAAATGTGGCCCAAGCTCCGCCACTAATGGCACGGACGCCCGACGCCAGGATCGAATTGAGGCAGCACAATCTTCGAGCTCCCTGGGGACAAACTCGATGGAGGGGAAGGAGGGCGACCCAATGGCCATGATGGAGGTCGCGGAGGAGGAGGCGATTGTTGTCCACGACGTGCTAGTGTTTCTTTTCTGGTTGTTTCAGATGGAGCAATAGTACAACATGACAGCCACACTGATTGGTGGAGGCTCATCTGGAGGCGGAGCATGCGTGCAATGTTATCGTCGGGCCATCTATGAGGTGGACCCTGGTATCGTCGACGTGAACTGAGCGGTGCTCGTGTCCATGTATAGAGCGCACATGGTCTACTACAAATGTTGGTAGCTCTGTGCCAATGCACCCAACTTTTTGAGGAGCTGGTGGCCTAGGACGGCGAGGCACCGAAGTAATATGTCGACGATGCCAACAAGGCAACATCAGTAGCTCCCTCTCGTTCGCGCCGACCCCCAACGACGATGAGGCCGAATCGTCGACCCCGGGGTCATTGACCTCAACTCGGATGGCGACGAGAAGTTGATTAGGCTTTTTTTCTCCTTTTTAGGATTTTTTGTTGCATAAATAGTAATCCAGAAACAAATGAAACCTCTGACATCCACGGTATTTTGAGGGACACGGTTGGATGACCACCATGGCCCAGTCGTCCAGCGACACATCTAGATGTTTCCACGACCAGTGTGCTGCTCTGATGCCGTCTTCCCCATGTCAACTAACACTACACATGTCATTTTTATCCATCCAAACCCTAACTAATAGCTGCACTTTAGAGTAAGATATTCGATTAGCCTTGCGTGCTTCCATCCAATTCTTCATGACCCGTGATGTTTCTCTATACATCTAACCCTGCACATTGTTAATTGATCCATGATTAATCAGATACACATTGAGTTAATTAATTCTTGATTTCCTTGCTTCTTTGTGATTTTCGTATTTGGAGTGAGTGTATACATGCGCCTGCAGAGCTCTTGAAACAAGCAAGTCAGAACAGATTGATTATTAATATGCATGAAAATCTGCAAGAACACCAAATGGCTCGAACTCTGCTAGGTATGAAGATAGGTTGCTTGCAAGGATCCTTTACAGAGAGCTTTTGTTTTAACCAAATTCTTGGTCTAATCCAGCATATGTATACACTGTTTGTTCAGTTTTGCTTGTAGTACTGAATCAAACTTGAAAACAAATTGGCGATATCCATCATTTAATTCTTTCTATTTCTGTATATACTACTAATCTTTTATGATTACCTTGTTCCAAAAGCTGAACTTGAAATAGATTAAAATGGTTTGCTTATGTAGCAACTGCTTATGCAGGAAGGAAGAGTTGTTTCATATGCCTCACGACAGCTCAAGCCTCATGAGTTGAATTATGCTACGCATGATTTGGAGTTAGCAGCCGTAGTGCATGCATTGAAAACCTGGAGACACTTTTTCATTGGAAACCATTGCGAGGTGTACACAGATCACAAGAGTTTGAAGTATATTTTCACGCATAAGGAGTTGAATCTCAGACAAAGGATATGGTTGGAACTCATCAAGGATTATGATATGAGATTGCATTATCACCCTGGAAAGGCTAACATAGTAGCCGATGCATTGAGCCATAAAAGTCATGTCAACACCCTAATGACGGAAGATTTACCAAGGGAGTTAGCCGAAAATCTTCGTGAGCTATGTTTGAAGATAGTCCTGAGAGGCTATGTAGCAGCATTGGAGATTCAGTCTACTTTGATGGATAAGATCAGAGAAGCCCAGAATATTGACAAGGAGATTGCTTCTATTAAGGAGAAAATAAGCAAAGGAAAAGCTAAAGGATTTCGTGAGGATGAGCACGATACCTTATGGTTTGAAGATCGTGTTTATGTGCCTAATGACTCGGAGATCAGGAAGTTAATTCTGCAAGAGGCCCATGATTCACCCTATTCGATTCATTCAGGAAATACCAAGATGTATTTAGATTTGAAGGATACTTTCTGGTGGACCGGAATGAAGAAGGATATTGCGGTGTATGTAGCAGTTTGTGATGTATGTCAGAGAGTAAAGGCAGAACATCAGAAGCCAGCAGGATTGCTACAGCCATTGCCGATACCCGAATGGAAGTGGGATAAGTTAGGCATGGATTTTATTACAGGATTTCCTAGAACACGTTCAGGCTATGACTCGATATGGGTTGTAGTCGATCGTTTGACAAAGGTAGCTCATTTCATTCCAGTGAAGACTACCTATACTAGTGCCAAGTTGGCAAAGATATACATGACCAGGATCGTATGTCTGCATGGAGTTCCAAGGAGCATTGTATCAGATAGAGGAACCCAGTTTACCTCAAAGTTCTGGAATCATTTGCATGAAACTTTGGGTACCAGGCTAGAGTTTAGTACAGCTTTCCATCCGCAGACAGATGGACAGACCGAAAGAGTTAATCAGATTTTGGAGGATATGCTGAGAGCTTGTGCGCTAGATTACGGATCTAGTTGGGACGAGAATTTGCCATATGCAGAGTTCTCTTATAACAACAGTTATCAATCCAGTTTGAAGATGGCCCCTTTCGAAGCCTTGTACGGAAGGAGGTGCAGGACCCCATTATCGTGGGATGAAGTTGGAGACCGCCAGTTGTTTGGACCGGATCTGATTAAGGAGTCTGAACAGAAAGTGAAATTGATTCGCGATAGGCTCAAGGTAGCCCAGTCCAGGCAGAAGAGCTACGCAGATTCTAAACGCAAGGAGACAGTTTACGAAGTCGAAGACCGAGTTTATCTTCGAGTATCTCCACTTCGAGGAGTTAAGTGTTTTGGAGTTAAGGGAAAGTTAGCGCCACGTTTTGTAGGACCATACAAAGTTTTGGAGTGTATGGGAGAAGTAGCTTATAAGTTGGAATTGCCCGAAGGATTGTCAGGAGTTCACGACATGTTCCACGTTTCCCAGTTGAAGAAGCGCCACACAGAGATGGCTGATATACCACTGAGAGACACAGTGCCACTAGAAGTGATTCAGTTGGACAGTGATTTTACCTATGAGGAGAAACCCGTCAAGATTCTTGAGTATGCCAGCCGAGTCACCCGCAGCAAGGTTATCAAGTTTTGCAAAGTTCAGTGGAGCCACCACATGAAGGATGAAGCCACCTGGGAACGAGAGGAAGAATTGCTGAAGGACCACCCTCACATATTTTCTAGCCAACCCGAATCTCGAAGGCGAGATTCATCTTATGGGGGGTAGGTTTGTAACATCCCAAATTTTCAATTTGGAATGTTATACACTAGATCATCATTGCATATCATATTTTCATTGTGTTTTGGTTGATCCTAGCGCAACTCAAGGACCCTCGGAGAGAGTTGGGGATTTCGTTTTTTTCATATTTGAGTTTTCTCAAATTTTGAAAATAGGATCATTTGGTTTTATTTATTTTATCTTCAATTATTTCTATTACAAAAATATGAGAGAGGGAATAAAATGACTTTCCCAAAATAAAGAAATATTGAGGATTTAATTATAAAATCAAATAAGATTTTATTTTTGATTTATTTGCTATTTTATTGGCTTTAGGAAAAATGCTCGTTTTTCAAAATTGCATTTAGGCCCCAAATAAATGTTCATCCTGTGCGGCTTGGTTTTAGAAGCCGGGGAACATTTATTTCGGGATTTTTGGAGTCCATTTAGTATTCCTTTCTTTTCTCTGAGCGTAATTATTTTTTTAAAAAAAGACCGAACCGAATTTGGGCCGTAACCAGCCAGGACTCCGCCTGGCCGGGGCTTTATATAGCCGCGCCCCGGGCCGCTTCAGCCCCAGCCCAGCCGCGCCGTGCCCCGCGCCCCAAACCCAAGCCGCCGCCGCCGCCGCCCTGCCGTTTGCCGCCGCGCCGCCGCCGCCCCACCGCTGCCGGAGTTCACCGTCGTCGAGGTCGAGCCGCCCGTCGGTTTTTTTAGAAAACCGTTAGGTTTTCAACGATTTTTTTCGTTTTTTATAGTTTCATTTTTTTGATAGATCGATTTTTCTGGTTTATTTATTTAGCGAGCGTTCGCTCGTTCGTTCGTTTTAACGAACGCGTTCATTGTTTAGATCTAGATAATGAACGTTCGTTCATTAATCTGTTCATCATTTTCTTTTTCTCGGATTAAATCCGCAATTTTTCTGATCGCGATTCCTGATCCGATTTTCGTTCTAGTATAACTTTTTGCTCGTTTATCGGAATCAGGCGATTCAAGCGCCTGGAGTTTCGTCTCGAAACCCTCTTTCCGTTTAACCAACTCAAACAAGTTTTTCAATCTGTAAAAATTGCCCTAGATCCAGAATAGTAAATGAAGCCTGTTTCTTTTGCCGTTTGTCTTTCGTTGCTTCGTTCGATTTGGTTCTTTTTGCCAACGGGAGTTCTTAAGTTGAACTTTCTGGTTAGATCTCTTATTTGAGTTTTACCTGTGCATTAGATGAGTATTTATTGTATGCTTGTTTGTTTGTGATAGAGTACCCGGAGTGCGCCGCTTTCTACTTTGAATCGCTAGGTTTCTCGGATCATCACCAAGGCAAGTAACACTTTGATCATACCTCCTACTACCCAGTTTTTATTGCATTAGATCAATCCTCACACATTGCATGATTAGGATCTAATTAAATTGTGGGTTTGGGAAGTAGTTGAGGTAGTACCTATTACCTGTTTATTATCAAACCTTTGGGAGTTACTTCTACGTTTGCTTATTATGCCATGCTATGCTAGTAGACGTGGATTGGTTGAGTGAAATCCATGACAGATGTGAGATTGTTAAATTAATGGTTTATCTAAGGTGGCAACTTAAATACAAATCTGGGTGGACTGAGGCACCTGGGTATTCCAGCGATTGCCTGTTTTCTTTTGGACCGCCACCCAGGCTCAAAGGGATCATCAGATTGTTCATGCTAGAAACCTCAGTGTGCAGCCACAAGCTACTATGGGCTCTAGCATAGTTGACTAAGTTGTGCGAACTCTTATAGTGGTAGACTAGCAGATGTAGGGGAAAATAGGTGTAACGGTCTACCCGTTCGTAAGGTGTGGGCGCTTCCGAAAAGACTATGTCTCGGTCATCCTTTTCTCAAACACTATGTAGTGCGAGAATTCCAATGGAGGAGATCGAGTCTTGTGGGGAAAAGTGCGCAAACCTCTGCAGAGTGTATAAACTAATCATGGTTAGCCGTGTCCCCGGTTATGGACAACTTGAGTATCTAGTACTTGGATTATCATGTGAATCTCATCATGTTACTCTAAATTAATATTGTTGGGTTTTTAATGATGATGCTTAACTGGGATTGAGAGCGTGTCTACACTCTCAATGTTTAACAACCACCATGATAGTTAAATAAAATTTATTCCTTTGCGGTAGGGAAAAATTGGCTTTACGCAAAACTGTAACCATAGAGCTTTCCACCAGCCAAATATGCATGTAGTATAGACTTATTCTTTCATTGCTCTCTATGTGTTATATTACCAGCATATTCCATGTGCTGACCCATTTCGGGCTGCAACGTTCATGTTGCAGACTTTTTAGACGACGAGTAAGGTGCCTTTTAGGTCATGGTTCTATACTCAGTGATGCCGTTGGAGTTGATGGACTCACTTATCTTCCAAGCCTTCCGCTGTTATTGATATTAGATGACCTTAAGCCATATTTATTGTAATAAGTTCTCTTTGAGATACTCCAATGTAATAAGTGTGTGATTGGTACTCTGTTATAAATCCTTCAAGTACTGTGTGGTGTCAGCATTACTGATCCGGGGATGACACCTGAGCACAGAGATTGGACCGTTTGAGGTCTAGTCGCTACATTTATATCTTATATCCAATGTGCCTCCTTGCGGTAACTTGTACTTAAATTGCTTACATTGAAAGTTACTTGCCCCCTTTCATGTTTTGGTTTTGTTCCTTGCATGTGTTTGTATATGTTGTGCTTCCAACTTGATTATCTTGAGCGATCATGTATGTGTGTGTTGGTTTGCACATCATGTACGTGTGTGTCTTGCGTTGAGCTTTTTGCATCTTGTTTATTTCTTAGTTGGCTCTTGTGAGAGATTAATGGAATATCCCATTATGGGGGAGTGATGTGCTTTGTGCACCTCACAATCCTATAAATGTTTGTACATGAGTAATACCATCTAGTATTGATATTACAAGATTATCTAGTCGCTATGTGGTATGTCTTCTCATGAGAAATTCAAATTCTAAATAGTCCATTAATTATCTCTTGTTGGATACTCTTATTGCCTCTTGTTCAGTTTTTATTGGTATCACATTATGGGGGAATAATATGCTATGTGCATATTACAAGCCTAGAAAATGTGTACATTTGAGATATTGTCACCTAGAATTGATATTGTAAATTATCTTGTTTCTAGGTGGCATGTTGGCTCTACAAGTTGCAATTTGGTTGTGTTTGGTGTAAACATGATGTTGGATATCCTTGCAATCTACCACCGGGAATTATTTCAATTTACTTCTTGTCTTTTGACAATTGGTACTCACTTGTGTGGTAGTATTTATTGATCATCTTTACATTGGCTTGTGCCTTTATTTGCCTTTTATCTTGCCAAGGAATGTATCAACTCCCTTTGTCTTCCATACCACTTGTGGATCTTGTTTATTTCTTGATCTTGTCTAGTGTTTTCCAGATATAGTGGAAGTGGTGATCCCACCTTGTGCATTTTCTATTCAAATGCAAATTCTCTATAATGCACTAGTCGTGGGGGAGCTATCCTATTTTCTATAAACCACTCATATTGCGATCCTTATCAAGCGTGTGTTGGTGGAAGGCAAGCCGTTTTCGTTTTGGTACTTTGTGCCATCATGAAACTTTGTAGAGAGTTTGGTTTGTTTGGAACCATCCTCTCTTTTGGGAGTTTGATATGCTTTATTTTTAGTGTATCAATGGATATCTCATTCCTTGATGTATCTTTTATGGATATCCTCCAAGTGATGTTTTATTCATTTGGTGTCTTTTCTTCACTTGGTTTTTCTTTATCATTTGGTATCGGTTCTTGAAGGACTTGAACATGCATATTTACTTCATGTAGTCTCTGTGGCATGCCTTCTTTATTTGACCCAATATATAAGGGAAACTCCACCAAGTCTCTAATTGGATGAGATGTGCATGAAATTCATTTCCTTATCTATATGCACATATCTATGTGGAGTTTGTCCTATGTATATTGGTGTTTCTAACTCTTTGGTCCCAATGAGTTTGGGTACCATTTTGTTTGTGTTATTGTTCTAGGAACAATTGGAGATGCATTGGATGCTCGGCTCACTCACAAGGAAGGTGGTGTGACCATATGCCTATTGTAGTCAAGCTAGGATGCTCAATGAACTACTATCTACTACCTTCAATTGGTTTCTTCTACATCCTTCCAATGATATCTCGGTAACAAGTATCTATTCATGCATTCTTTTCTTGCATTCAACCTTGTGTAGGTTGCATCTTGGCATAATATTCATTCCATCTTGTGATGCTTGTTTCCTTTCTCAAAGAATCTCAACGATGATCTCATGTTGCTAGTTGTGATGTCTTTGATGGGTGTGTGGTAGGAATTCATTTATATACAATAAGACCATATCTAGCCATGTGCTATGATTCCAAGCAAATATCTTATTGGTATATCTATGACTTCCTTTTGGATATCTTGTTCCTTCGTGTTGTAACTATTTCGGGTGTACATCCTTCTTTGTAGCACTAGTAGAAAACAGGGCTTTGGTCTAGGCCGGGTCAGCCCATTAGTCCCGGTTCAGTCCAGAACCGGGACCAATGTGGGCATTGGTCCCGGTTCGTGAGCCCAGGGGGCCGGCCGGGCCACGTGGGCCATTGGTCCCGGTTCATCTGGACCTTTTGGTCCCGGGTGGTGGGATGAACCGGGACTAATGCGCCTCGCTCCTAACCCACCATCATTGGTCCCGGTTGGTGGCTTGAACCGGGACCAAAGGCTCCCCTTTAGTCCCGGCTCATGTCACCAACCGAGACCAATGAGGTGCCTATATATACCCCTCGCTCGCGAGTAGAGCACCCTAGTGCTCTGTTTTTCTCTGGCCGAGGGGGAGAGGGCTTGGTGGTGCTCTAGCTCACCTCCTATGCACACAAGGTGTTCGATGGAATGCCCGAGCCACACTACTTAAGCTTTCTCCTCTCCAAGCTCGACCTCCAAGCTCCATTTTCCATAATATTTGTCTAGGTTTAGCGGTCCGTCACGCCCCGTCCCCGTCTTCACCGCCGTCGATCACCCGCGCTGAGCTCATCACTGGCACCACCGTGGTGAGCCTCTTGTTTTATCTTCTTTCTGAAAGGAAAAATATTCTTACTTGTATGTTTACATAGATACTTGTATTATTTTCTTACTTTTATTATTGCATCTTATATAGTGCGATGGTTTTGGTATCCGCCCCCGTCGGCCCTCGTCCTGTCTATGATTCGGATGTGGTATATATATTATCTTTATAACTATTGGTTCATTTATTGTTTATGAAAATTATGCCGACCAACGTGACATAGATTTTATTTATGTAGGATGTATGTGAATCGGAAATGCCAACCGACCCTATTATCGAGAGGTTAAATTTAGTTGAAGAAGAAAACAATTTGTTGAAGGAAAAAATAAAAAAATTGAGGAGGAGAAGATGATATTGGAGTTGCGTGTTGCGGATGTCGTCGATGATCACAAGATCAAGATGGATGCAATGCGCTTGAAGATTAGAAAGATTAGAAAATATGCCATTCATACCGAGGCTTGGTATCATTATGCCGTTGGATCAATTATTACCTTGGTTGCGATTATGATCGCATTTGTTTTCGCATTGAAATGTTTTACATAGTTTCAATGTATGGTTTAATTAATTAGATGCTCTGGAGAGCTATATGTTGTTAGATGAGAACTATGTATTGAAGGAAATATGCCCTAGAGGCAATACTAAAGTAATTATTTATTTCCTTATATCATGATAAATGTTTATTATTCATGCTAGAATTGTATTAACCGGAAACATAATACATGTGTGAATACATAGACAAACAGAGTGTCACTAGTATGCCTCTACTTGACTAGCTCGTTAATCGAAGATGGTTATGTTTCCTAACCATAAACAAAAGAGTTGTTATTTGATTAACGGGATCACATCATTAGGAGAATGATATGATTGACATGACCCATTCCATTAGCTTAGCACCCGATCGTTTAGTATGTTGCTATTGCTTTCTTCATGACTTATACATGTTCCTATGACTATGAGTTTATGCACCTCCCGTTTGCCGGAGGAACACTTTGTGTGCTACCAAACGTCAATACGTAACTGGGTGATTATAAAGGAGCTCTACAGGTGTCTCCAAAGGTACATGTTGGGTTGGCGTATTTCGAGATTAGGATTTGTCACTCCGATTGTCAAAGAGGTATCTCTGGGCCCTCTCAGTAATGCACATCACTTAAGCCTTGCAAGCATTGCAACTAATGAGTTAGTTGTGAGATGATGTATTACGGAACGAGTAAAGAGACTTGCCGGTAACGAGATTTAACTAGGTATTAAGATACCGACGATCGAATCTCGGGCAAGTAACATACCGATGACAAAGGGAACAACATATGTTGTTATGCGGTCTGACCGATAAAGATCTTCGTAGAATATGTGGGAGCCAATATGAGCATCCAGGTTCCGCTGTTGGTTATTGACTGGAGACGTGTCTCGGTCATGTCTACATTGTTCTCGAACCCGTAGGGTCCGCACGCTTAAGGTTTCAATGATAGTTATATTATGAGTTTATGAGTTTTGATGTACCGAAGGAGTTTGGAGTCCCGGATGAGATCGGTGACATGACGAGGAGTCTCGAAATGGTCGAGACGTAAAGATCGATATATTGGACGACTATATTCGGACATCGGAAAGGTTCCGAGTGATTCGGGTATTTTTCGGAGTACCGGAGAGTTACGGGAATACGTATTGGGCCTTATTGGGCCATATGGGAAAGAAGGAAAAGGGCCTCAAGGGTGGCCGCACCCCTCCCCTTGGCCTGGTCCGAATTGGACTAGGGAAGGGGGGCGCCCCCTTCCTTCCTTCTCCTTTTCGCTTCCTCTTTTCCTATTCCATATGGGAGGTGGAATCCTACTAGGACTAGGGAGTCCTAGTAGGACTCCACACTTGGCGCGCCCCCTCCTAGGGCCGGCCTCGTCCTCCCTTGCTCCTTTATATACGGGGGCAGGGGGGCACCTCTAGACACAAAGTTGATCCACGTGATCATATTCTTAGCCGTGTGCGGTGCCCCCTTCCACCATAGTCCTCGATAATATTGTAGCGGTGCTTAGGCGAAGCCCTGCGACGGTAGTACATCAAGATCGTCACCACGCCGTCGTGCTGACGGAACTCTTCCCCGACACTTTGCTGGATCAGAGTCCGGGGATCGTCATTGAGCTGAACGTGTGCTAGAACTCGGAGGTGCCGTAGTTTCGGTGCTTGATCGGTCGGGCCGTGAAGACGTACGACTACATCAACCGCGTTGTGCTAACACTTCCGCTGTCGGTCTACAAGGGTACATAGATCACACTCTCCCCTCTCGTTGCTATGCATCACCATGATCTTGCGTGTGCGTAGGAAATTTTTGAAATTACTACGTTCCCCAACAGTGGCATCCGAGCCTAGGTTTTATGTGCTGATGTTATATGCACGAGTAGAACACAAGTGAGTTGTGGGCGATATAAGTCATACTGCTTACCAGCATGTCATACTTTTGTTCGGCGGTATTGTTGGACGAAGCGGCCCAGACCGACATTACGCGTACGCTTACACGAGACCGGTTCTCCCGACGTGCTTTGCACAAAGGTGGCTAGAGGGTGACAGTTTCTCCAACTTTAGTTGAACCGAGTGTGGCTACGCCCGGTCCTTGCGAAGATTAAAACAACACCAACTTGACAAACTATTGTTGTGGTTTTGATGCGTAGGTAAGATTGGTTCTTGCTTAAGCCCGTAGCAGCCACGTAAAACTTGCAACAACAAAGTAGAGGACGCCTAACTTGTTTTTGCAGGGCATGTTGTGATGTGATATGGTCAAGACATGATGCTAAATTTTATTGTATGAGATGATCATGTTTTGTAACCGAGTTATCGGCAACTGGCAGGAGCCATATGGTTGTCGCTTTATTGTATGCAATGCAATCGCGCTGTAATGCTTTACTTTATCACTAAGCGGTAGCGATAGTCGTGGAAGCATAAGATTGGCGAGACGACAACGATGCTACGATGGAGATCAAGGTGTCGCGCCGGTGACGATGGTGATCATGACGGTGCTTCGAAGATGGAGATCACAAGCACAAGATGATGGTGGCCATATCATATCACTTATATTGATTGCATGTGATGTTTATCTTTTATGCATCTTATCTTGCTTTGATTGACGGTAGCATTATAAGATGATCTCTCACTAATTATCAAGAAGTGTTCTCCCTGAGTATGCACCGTTGCGAAAGTTCTTCGTGCTGAGACACCACGTGATGATCGGGTGTGATAGGCTCTACGTTCAAATACAACGGGTGCAAAACAGTTGCACACGCAGAATACTCAGGTTATACTTGACGAGCCAAGCATATACAGATATGGCCTCGGAACACGGAGACCGAAAGGTCGAGCGTGAATCATATAGCAGATATGATCAACATAGCGATGTTCACCAATGAAACTACTCCATCTCACGTGATGATCGGACATGGTTTAGTTGATTTGGATCACGTAATCACTTAGAGGATTAGAGGGATGTCTATCTAAGTGGGAGTTCTTAAGTAATATGATTAATTGAACTTAAATTTATCATGAACTTAGTCCTGGTAGTATTTTGCAAATTATGTTGTAGATCAATAGCTCGCGTTGTTGCTTCCCTGTGTTTATTTTGATATGTTCCTAGAGAAAATTGTGTTGAAAGATGTTAGTAGCAATGATGCGGATTGGATCCGTGATCTGAGGTTTATCCTCATTGCTGCACAGAAGAATTATGTCCTTGATGCACCGCTAGGTGACGGACCTATTGCAGGAGCAGATGCAGACGTTATGAACGTTTGGCTAGCTCAATATGATGACTACTTGATAGTTTAGTGCACCATGCTTAATGGCTTAGAATCGGGACTTCAAAGACGTTTTGAACGTCATGGAGCATATGAGATGTTCCAGGAGTTGAAGTTAATATTTCAAGCAAATACCCGAGTTGAGAGATATGAAGTCTCCAACAAGTTCTATAGCTAAAAGATGGAGGAGAATCGCTCAACTAGTGAGCATGTGCTCAGATTGTCTGAGTACTACAATCGCTTGAATCAAGTGGGAGTTAATCTTCCAGATAAGATAGTGATTGACAGAATTCTCTAGTCACCATCACCAAGTTAGTAGAACTTCGTGATGAACTATGATATGCAAGGGATAACGGAAACGATTCCCAAGCTCTTCGTAATGCGGAAATTGACGAAGGTAGAAATCGAGAAAAACATCAAGTGTTGATGGTAGACAAGACCACTAGTTTCAAGAAAAGGGCAGAGGGAAGAAGGGGAACTTCAAGAAGAACAGCAAGCAAGTTGCTGCTCAAGTGAAGAAGCCCAAGTCTGGTCCTAAGCCTGAGACTAAGTGTTTCTACTGCAAAGGGACTGGTCACTGGAAGCGGAACTACCCCAAGTGATTGGCAGATAAGAAGGATGGCAAAGTGAACATAAGTATATTTGATATACATGTTATTGATGTGTACTTTACTAGTGTTTATAGCAACCCCTCAGTATTTGATACTAGTTCAGTTGCTAAGATTAGTAACTCGAAACGGGAGTTGCAGAATAAACAGAGACTAGTTAAGGGTGAAGTGACGATGTGTGTTGGAAGTGGTTCCAAGATTGATATGATCATCATCGCACACTCCCTATACTTTCGGGATTAGTGTTGAACCTGAATAAGTGTTATTTGGTGTTTGCGTTGAGCATGAATATGATTTGATCATGTTTATTGTAATACGGTTATTCATTTAAGTAAGCGAATAAATTGTTGTTCTGTTTACATGAGTAAAACCTTATATGGTTACACACCCAATGAAAATAGTTCGTTGGATCTCGATCGTAGTGATACACATAATCATAATATTGAAACCAAAGATGCAAAGTTAATAATGATAGTGCAACTTATTTGTGGCATTGCCGTTTAGGTCATATTGGTGTAAAGCGCATGAAGAAACTCCATGCTAATGGGTTTTTGGAATCACTTGATTATGAATCAGTTGATGCTTGCGAACCATGCCTCATGGGCAAGATGACTAAAACACTGTTCTTCAGAACTATGGAGCGAGCAACTGACTTATTGGAAATAATACATACTGATGTATGAGATCCGATGAGTGTTAAGGCTCGTGGCGGGTATCATTATTTTCTGACCTTCACAGATGATTTGAGAAGATATGGGTATATCTACCTAATGAAACACAAGTCTGAAATATTTGAAAAGTTCAAAGAATTTCAGAGTGAAGTGGAGAATCATCGTAACAAGAAAATAAAAGTTTCTATGATATGATCGCAGAGGTAAAATATTTGAGTTACGAGTCTGGCCTTCAGTTAAAACAATGTGAAATAGTTTCACTACTCACGCCACCTGGAACACCACAGCATAATGGTGTGTCTGAACATCATAACCGTACTTTATTAGATATGGTGCGATCTATGATGTCTCTTACCGATCTACCACTATTGTTTTGGGGTTATGCATTAAAGACAGCTGCATTCACGTTTAAAAGGGCACCATCTAAGTCCGTTGAGACGACACAATCTGAACTGTGGTTTGGCAAGAAACCAAAGTTGTCGTTTCTTAAAGTTTGGGATTGTGATGCTTATATGAAAAAGTTTCATCCTGATAAGCTCAAACCCAAATCGGACAAATATGTCTTCATAGGATACCCAAAGGAGACTATTGGGTACACCTTCTATCACAGATCCGAAGGCAAGACATTCGTTGCTAAGAATGGATCCTTTCTAGAGAAGGAGTTTCTCTTGATAGAAGTGAGTGGGAGGAAAGTAGAACTTGATAAGGTAATTGTACCTTCTCCCTTATTGAAAAGCAGTTCATCACAAGAAATCTGTTCCTGTGACTACTACACCAATTAGTGAGGAAGACTAATGATGATGATCATGTAACTTTAGATCAAGTTAATACCAAATCTCGTAGGTAAACCAGAGTGAGATCCGCACCAAAGTGGTACGGTAATCCTGTTCTGGAAGTCATGTTACTAGACCATGAGGAACATGCGAACTATGAGGAAGCGATGATGAGCCTAGATTCCGCGAAATGGCTTGAGGCCATGAAATCTGAGATGAGATCCATGTATGAGAACAAAGTATGGACTTTGATTGAGTTGCCCAATGATCGGCGAGCCATTGAGATTAAATGGATCTTCAAGAGGAAGACGGACGTTGATAGTAGTGTTACTATCTACAAAGCTAGAATTGTCGCAAAAAGGTTTTCGACAAGTTCAAGGTGTTGACTATGATGAGAGTTTCTCACTCGTATCTATGCTTAAGTCTGTCCGAATCATGTTAGCAATTGCCGCATTTTATGAAATCCAGCAAATGGATGTCAAAACTGCATTCCTGAATGGATTTCTGGAAGAAGAGTTGTATATGATGCAGCCGGAAGGTTTTGTCGATCCAAAAGGAGCTAACAAAGTGTGCAAGCTCCAGTGATCCATTTATGGACTGGTGCAAGCCTCTCGGAGTTGGAATAAACGCTTTGATAGTATGATCAAAGCATATAGTTTTATACAGACTTGCAGTGAAGCCTGTATTTACAAGAAAGTGAGTGGGAGCACTACAGCATTTCTGATAAGTATATGTGAATGACATATTGTTGATCAGAAATAATGTAGAATTATTCTGCAAAGCATAAAGGAGTGTTTTTAAAGAAGTTTTTCAAGGAAAGACCTCGGTGAAGCTGCTTACATATTAAGCATCAAAATCTATAGAGATAGATCAAGACACTTGATAAGTTTTTTCAATGAGTACATACCTTCACAATATTTTGAAGTAGTTCAAAAATGGAACAGTCAAAGAAAGAGTTCTTGGCTGTGTTACAAGGTATGAAATTGAGTAAGACTCAAAGCCCGACCATGGCAGAAGATAGAAAGAGAATGAAAGTCATTCCCTATGCCTCAGCCATAGGTTCTATAAAGTATGCCATGATGTGTACCAGATCTATTGTATACCCTACACTGTGTTAAGCAAGGGAGTACAATAGTGATCTAAGAGTAGATCACTGGACATTGGTCAAAATTATCCTTAGTGGAATAAGGAAATATTTCTCGATTATGGAGGTGACAAAAGGTTTGTCGTAAAAAGTTACGTCGATGCAAGTTTTGACACAGATCTGGATGACTCTAAGTCTCGATCTAGATACATATTGAAAGTGGGAGCAATTAGCTAGAGTAGCTCTGTGCAGAGCATTGTAGACATAGAATTCGCAAAATACTTACGGATCTGTATGTGACAGACCCGTTGACTAAAATTATCTCACAAGCAAAACATGATCACACCTTAGTACTCTTTGGGTGTTAATCACATAAATGATGTGAACTAGATTATTGACTCTAGTAAACCCTTTGGGTATAGGTCACATGACGATGTGAACTATGGGTGTTAATCACATGGTGATGTGAACTCTTAGTGTTGAATCACATGGCAATGTGAACTAGATTATTGACTCTAGTGCAAGTGGGAGACTGAAGGAAATATGCCCTAGAGGCAATACTAAAGTTATTATTTATTTCCTTATATCATGATAAATGTTTATTATTCATGCTAGAATTGTATTAACCGGAAACATAATACATGTGTGAATACATAGACAAACAGAGTGTCACTAGTATGCCTCTACTTGACTAGCTCGTTAATCGAAGATGGTTATGTTTCCTAACCATAAACAAAAGAGTTGTTATTTGATTAATGGGATCACATCATTAGGAGAATGATGTGATTGACATGACCCATTCCATTAGCTTAGCACCCGATCGTTTAGTATGTTGCTATTGCTTTCTTCATGACTTATACATGTTCCTATGACTATGAGATTATGCAACTCCCGTTTGCCGGAGGAACACTTTGTGTGCTACCAAACGTCACAACGTAACTGGGTGATTATAAAGGAGCTCTACAGGTGTCTCCAAAGGTACATGTTGGGTTGGCGTATTTCGAGATTAGGATTTGTCACTCCGATTGTCGGAGATGTATCTCTGGGCCCTCTCCGTAATGCACATCACTTAAGCCTTGCAAGCATTGCAACTAATGAGTTAGTTGTGAGATGATGTATTACGGAACGAGTAAAGAGACTTGCCGGTAACGAGATTTAACTAGGTATTAAGATACCGACGATCGAATCTCGGGCAAGTAACATACCGATGACAAAGGGAACAACATATGTTGTTATGCGGTCTGACCGATAAAGATCTTCGTAGAATATGTGGGAGCCAATATGAGCATCCAGGTTCCGCTGTTGGTTATTGACTGGAGACGTGTCTCGGTCATGTCTACATTGTTCTCGAACCCGTAGGGTCCGCACGCTTAAGGTTTCAATGATAGTTATATTATGAGTTTATGAGTTTTGATGTACCGAAGGAGTTTGGAGTCCCGGATGAGATCGGTGACATGACGAGGAGTCTCTAAATGGTCGAGACGTAAAGATCGATATATTGGACGACTATATTCGGACATCGGAAAGGTTCCGAGTGATTCGGGTATTTTTCGGAGTACCGGAGAGTTACGGGAATACGTATTGGGCCTTATTGGGCCATATGGGAAAGAAGGAAAAGGGCCTCAAGGGTGGCCGCACCCCTCCCCTTGGCCTGGTCCGAATTGGACTAGGGAAGGGGGGCGCCCCCTTCCTTCCTTCTCCTTTTCGCTTCCTCTTTTCCTATTCCATATGGGAGGTGGAATCCTACTAGGACTAGGGAGTCCTAGTAGGACTCCACACTTGGCGCGCCCCCTCCTAGGGCCGGCCTCGTCCTCCCTTGCTCCTTTATATACGGGGGCAGGGGGGCACCTCTAGACACAAAGTTGATCCACGTGATCATATTCTTAGCCGTGTGCGGTGCCCCCTTTCACCATAGTCCTCGATAATATTGTAGCGGTGCTTAGGCGAAGCCCTGCGACGGTAGTACATCAAGATCGTCACCACGCCGTCGTGCTGACGGAACTCTTCCCCGACAATTTGCTGGATCGGAGTCCGGGGATCATCATCGAGCTGAACGTGTGCTAGAACTCGGAGGTGTCATAGTTTCGGTGCTTGATCGGTCGGGCCGTGAAGACGTACGACTACATCAACCGCGTTGTGCTAACGCTTCCGCTGTCGGTCTACAAGGGTACGTAGATCACACTCTCCCCTCTCGTTGCTATGCATCACCATGATCTTGCGTGTGCGTAGGAAATTTTTGAAATTACTACGTTCCCCAACATGTATGCACTTTGGTTTTAATGTGATGATGAACTTCTATTAATTTGGACACTTAATTATATATAATGCACGCAGATGAACCGGCAATGGATGTACGGTGACAGACACACCCGCGAGTACATTAAGGGCGTGCATGAGTTTCTCGATGCGGCTGAGCCAAACAAGCAGAATGGTTTTATGTGTTGTCCATGCACTGAATGTGGGAATATGAGGTCTTACTCTAATCGGAAAATCCTTCACTCCCACCTGCTTTACAAGGGTTTCATGCCACACTATAATGTTTGGACGAGGCATGGAGAAATAGGGGTTATGATGGAAGACGGCAAAGAAGAAGAGTACGATGACAACTATGTGCAACGGGGGGAGCTGGTGAAGATCAAGAGGAACCAGACGATGTGCCCAATGATGCTGCAACGGGTGAAGCTGCTGAAGATCAAGAGGAACCAGACGATGTGCCCGATGATGATGATCTCCGCCGGGTCATTGTCAATGCAAGGACGCAATGCGAAAGTCAAAAGGAGAAGCTGAAGTTCGATCGCATGTTAGAGGATCACAAAAAAGGGTTATACCCCAATTGCGAAGATGGCAACACAAAGCTCGGTACCGTACTGAAATTGCTGCAGTGGAAGGCAGAGAATGCTGTGGCTGACAAAGGATTTGAGAAGCTACTGAAAATATTGAAGAAGAAGCTTCCAAAGGATAACGAATTGCCCGACAGTACATACGCGGCAAAGAAGGTTGTATGCCCTCTAGGATTGGAGGTGGAGAAGATACATGCATGCCCTAATGACTGCATCCTCTACCGCGGTGCATACAAGGATCTGAACGCATGCCTGGTATGCGGTGCATTGCGGTATAAGATCAGACGAGATGACCCTGGTGATGTTGACGGCGAGCCCCCCAGGAAGAGGGTTCCTGCGGAGGTGATGTGGTATGCTCCTATAATACCATGGTTGAAACATCTGTTCAGAAACGAAGAGCATGCCAAGTTGATGCGATGGCACAGTGAGAACCGAAAGAAAGATGGGAAGTTGAGAGCACCCGCTGACGGGTCGCAGTGGAGAAAAATCGAGAGAAAGTACTCGGATGAGTTTGCAAAGGACCCAAGGAATGTATGGTCTGCTTTAAGCGCGGATGGCATTAATCCTTTCGGGGAGCAGAGCAGCAATCACAGCACCTGGCCCGTGACTCTATGTATGTATAACCTTCCTCCTTGGATGTGCATGAAGCGGAAGTTCACTATGATGCCAGTTCTCATCCAAGGCCCTAAGCAACCCGACAACAAAATTGATGTGTACCTAAGGCCATTAGTTGAAGAACTTTTACAGATGTGGAATGAAAACGGTGTACGTACGTGGGATGAGCACAGACAGGAGGAATTTAACCTTAAGGCGTTGCTGTTCGTGACCATCAACGATTGGCCCGCTCTTAGTAACCTTTCAGGACAGACAAACAAAGGATACCACGCATGCACGCACTATTTAGATGACACTGAAAGTATATACCTGGACAAATGCAGGAAGAATGTGTACCTGGGCCATCGTTGATTTCTTTCGACCAACCATCAATGTCGAAAGAAAGGCAAGCATTTCAAAGGCGAGGCAGATCACCGGAAGAAGCCCGCCATGCGCACCGGTGATCACGTGCTCTCAGAAAGTTTGTAATTTTTCTAAAACTAAAAGCAAAAAGAATAAAAAATAAAGCAAAAAACAAAAGAAAATAAATAATGCAGAAAACAAAACAAAAAACTGGAAAAAAATAGCAACAATAAGTATTTTGTTGTAAGTAGAAACAAAATAAAATAAATAAAGCAACAAAGAAAACAAAAACACAAAAAAAGTGTTTTCAAATTTGAAAACTAATGGCATTAACAAAAAGTTTATAATTTTTCTAAAACTAAAAGCACAAAGAATTAAAAAATAAAGCAAAAAACAAAAGAAAATAAATAAAGCAACAAAAAAACAAAAAAAAATGCCACCTACTGGGCCCCCACGGCCCGAATACGACTAGAAACCCATCCAAGGGCCAGGATTCAGGCCCGCAGGAGGCCCAGTAGGCCCACATGCATAGCAGTGACAATTAGGCCCGTAAGCCTGCAATGGAGAGGAGCTCAAGAGGGGTGCGGCAGTGGGGCTTATAAACCACTGCGCACCCCTCTCAACTAGCGAGGTGGGACTAAACTTTTGACGCAGCAGCCGCACAAGGCCTTTGGTCCCGGTTGGTGGCACCAACCGGGACTAAAGGAGGCCATTGGTCACGGTTCGTGGCACAAACCGTGACCAATGCCCCCCTTTAGTCCCGGTTGGTGCCACCAACCGAGACCAAAGGCCGCCGCTTCCCGCCCTTTGGGCTGCTGAAAAGAGGCCTTTGGTCTCGGTTGGTGGCACCAACCGGGACTAAAGGGGGGCATTGGTCACGATTTGTGCCATGAACCGTGACCAATGCTCCGTCTATATAAGCCACACTTGTGAAAATTTTGGTTCAGTTTCTTCGATCCCGCCCCGACGACGCCGTCAGGCTGCCCGTGCTCGTCGTCGCCGCCCCGAGGTCGCCGCCGCCGTCACCGCCCGCTCCTCGTCGCTGCCGCCGCCCGCTCCTCGAGCCCGCGCCGCCCCCGAGCCCTTGCCGCCCTCAAGCTTGCGCTGCCCCGGAGCTCGCGCTGCCCCTCGAGCTCGCCATCGTCCCCAAGCCCGCGCCGCCCCTCAAGCTCACGCTGCCCCTCGAGCTCGTCGTCGTCCCCAAGCCCACGCCGCCCCCGATCTCGCCGTCGTCCCCGAGCCCTCCTCCCAGAGCCCGTGCCGCCCTCGCCGCCCTCCTTCCCGAGCCATCCGCCGCCCTCACCGCCGCCCTCGCCGCCCCCACCGTCGCCCTCGCCAGTCAACCTCGCTGCTGTGAGCCGCCGCCACCTGTTTATCATTTTTTTCATTTTTTTGTACATATATATAATGTATATATGTATGTGGCTATATGTATGTATAGATGTTCATATATGTGTATTATTTTTTTGTTCAGAGCATTTTTTGTTCATATATGTATTTTTTTGTTTATGTGTATTATTTTTTTGTTCATAGCATTTTTTTGTTCATATTTTTTTCATAGCATTATTTCCATGTATATATGTATGTGGCTATGTATGTATAGATGGATAGCATTTTTTCCATGTATGCATGTCATTGTCGATATACCCCCTCCCCGTTAACTTCGACAGGAGGGGGGTCGATATAACCCTCCCCGATAACTTCAACATGAGGGGGGGTCGATATACCCCCTCCCTGATAACTTCGACATGAGGGGGGGGGGGGTCGAGAACTAGTTTAGGGGGTCGAGGGTTGAGAACTAGTTTAGGGGGTCGAGGGAAGAAGGGGAAGAAGAGGGAGAAGAAGAGGAGAGGAAGAAGAGGAAGTCTTCTCCTCTATTATTTCTTCTCTTCTTTTTTCTTCTTCTTCCTATATGTATTAGTTTTTTTATTTAGGTTGTTAATTAGTAGATATTAATTTTGTTCATATATGTATGGATGCATGTGATATGTATGTATGTATGCATGTATTGGGTATGTCGTTGTCGATATACCCCCTACCCGATAACTTCGACATGAGGGGGTCGAGAGGGGGTCTAGGGTCGTCGAGGGTTCGAGGGGCCCAGGGTCGTCGAGGGTTCGAGGGGTCGAGGATCACCGAGGGGTCGAGAGAGGTTTCCTAGTGTCAAAGTATTGAAGAAATCCATGGCTTCATCATTAGCCGGAAGTAACCAGGGCATGACGAAGTCCTCCAAAGTTATTTTGGAATGGTGTCCCGGATAGGATAATTTGCCTTTTGTATGAATTTCAGCAAAGGCCTTCCAAATAACGATATTTGGAAGGTTCTTGCTGAACTTTGTACCAAAAAGCGAATTATCTTATCTGGGACTCCGTTCCAAAATAACTTTGGAGAGCTTCGTACCATCATGCACCTGTTACTTTCGCCTAATGATGAAGACATGGTTTTGTTGAATTCTTTGACACTAGGTAACCTCCCGACCCCTCGGCAATCCTCTCGAACATGAGAGGAAGAAGAGGATAAAAAAAGAAGAGGAAGAAGAAAAAAAAGAGGAGAAGAAAGAATAGAGGAGTCTTCTCCTCTATTCTTTCTTCTCCTCTTTTTTTCTTCTTCTTCCTCTTTATTTTATTGGGAACGAGGGTCGTCAAGGGTCGCTGAGCGGTAGAGGAGAAACCCTAAATAGAAAGTATCGTCGGTGTGAGATACATGTACCGTCGGTGTCGGACACTACATCCACGTCCCACAAGTGGCGCGGGCTTCGACGCCCACGTCACTTGTGGGACGTGGATGTAGTGTCCGACACCGACGGCCACATGTATCTCACACCCACGATACTTGCTATTTAGGGTTTCCTCTACCGTTCGGCGACCCTCGACGACCCTCGTTCCCGATAAAAAAAGAGGAAGAATACTCCTATTTTTTTCTTCTTCCTCTTCTTTTTTATCCTTGAAGCATTGTCGAGGCCACCCCAAACCCTAGAGAAGCAGCGTTGAGGCCACCCCAAACCCTATAGAAGCAGCGTTGAGGCCACTAATTAATATTAGTTCTACCTTTTTGCCACTAATATATTCATCTGTCATGTTTGAATAATAATTGCCATGTTGTCAATATTTGTAGAAACTATGGACACCGCCCGAGACGAAGTACAAGAAGAGTTGTTGGGGGACATAATCACACGAGGAAGTGATGCCATCTGCTCGTTGTTTCTCAACGAGACCGATGGTCTGGAAGCAGCTGATTATGATGGCTCCGGTGACCTAATGCCGGTGCAAGAAGGAGACTGTGAGGACGGCTCCGGTGACCCAATGCCGGTGCAAGAAGGAGACCATGATGACGTCTCCGGTGACCGAACCGAGTCCGGCCAGGTATATATATTAGTTAAGCTTCTGCTGACTAGCTAATTGATGCATTCATTGTTTTGGTATGTACACATATTAATTAAGTCTTTGTTCTTTTTTCTAGCCCTCCGGATCGAGCACAACTTCGGTAAAGAGACGAGGCCCAAAGAAAAAGTTGAGCTCGGATGAAAAGTTTGAGATCATAGCAATCGCGCCCGACGGCCAACCGATTGAACCCCTCCGGACAAAGAGCGCATTTGTTGCTCAGTGCGGGGTTTTGGTTAGGGACAAGATCCCGATCAGCATCCAGCAATGGTTTAAGCCGGCTACAGAAGACCCTGAGGTGTCTTATGTCAATGATATGCAGAAAAATGATCTTTGGACTGAGCTGAAGTCAAATTTCACCCTACCGCCAGAGGATAATCCAGAGAAGCCAGTTAAAGAGCAATTAATCAAGTCTTTTGCTCTTAAGAGGATGGCAGAACTATTCAGGAGGTGGAAGAAAGAGCTGAATAAGTTTGTCGAAAATAATGAGACACCAGAATTCAAGGGTAGATATGAGAAGATCAGAGATCACTGGCCCGCATTTGTGGCCCACAAGACATCGGAAAAGAGTAAGAAGATGTCGGCGACAAACAAGCAAAATGCTGTGAAGAAGAAGCATCACCATCACAGGGGGTCAGGTGGCTACCTCGTAGCCCAGCCTAAGTGGGCCAAGACTAAGAATGATCTGGTTGATAAAGGGATCGAACCAGAGACAATTAACTGGCCAGACCATTGCCGGACTTGGTTCTTCGGGGCTGGCGGAACCTTGGACCCTGTAACAGGGAAGTGCATTTGGACAAACGATCAAATGGACATACCAGTCAGGAAGCTTCAACACTATATCGAAGCAGCGCAGCAAGGGACGTTCTTTCCAGACACAAAGAATGACGAGCTCACAATGGCCCTCGGGAATCCTGAGCACCCTGGACGGACACGAGGCACGCCAGGCTCCATTCCGTGGAAGGTTGGGTTTCCGGACGCAGGCGGTTACAAATCCCATGAGAGGAGGAAAAAAGTGCAGCAGACCCAAATGCGGGCGCTGCAAGCAAGGGTACAAGCAATAGAGGAACGAGAAGCAAATCGCAGCAAACGTACTGCCGAAGCTTCCCCCGAAGCTACCCCGCCATCTCAGCGGAGAAGCAGCGTGGCTTCCACCGAGCTACTTCAGCCGGAGCATGCCTTGACGGCTCCTGCCAGCTATCTCGTGGATGCTATCACGGAGTCTCAAAATTGCCACCTTATGACGCAATGGATGAATTTAAAGGTCAAGGCGGCTGTTGGCTCTGTTTATCCTACTGAACGCGGCACAACTTTTCACTGTCGGCCGATTCCAGAAGGATATGCTAGGGTGATGGTGGATGAAATAACGGAGGGATTTGAGGACCTCCAGCTTGACCACCCTAGCGGTGAAGGGGAGACTAGGCTGGGGTCTGCTCTGAAGACTCCATGCCTATGGCGGAAGGAGCTCATCAACCTTCCGAACTGGACGCCTCCGCCTCCTCCTCCTCCGGCAAGTCAGGGCACTCCGCCTCCTCCACCGCCTCCTCCTCCGGCGAGTCAGGGCACTCCGCCTCCTCCTCCTCCGGCGAGTGACGATCAGGGCACTCAACCGGCTCCTTCTCCAGCGCGTGGCGGCACTCCGCCTCCTTCTCCGTCTGCACCGACGCGCCCGAGCAGCCAGCCTCCTCCTTCTCCGCCTCGTCAGCAAGGGCGGAAGAGACCTGCCGCCGCTCCGGCTGCTCCGGCGCGTCGTAGTCCTTCTCCTCCGCCTCGTAAGCAAGTAAAGAAGACAACCGCTCCGTCTGCTCAGCCGGCGTCTAGCAGTACAGCCAGAGGCGGGAGGACATACAGATTCGGTCCTTCTCTGAAGACTCCAGAGAAGTTACCATACAAGAGGACCCCGGAGGAGAACGCCGAGATCGCACGAACCGAAGTGGATGACTGGTTTCAAGGGTTGAAAGCAAAGAGACATCCACTTTCGGAGGAGAAGGTAGATCCGGTGAAAGCGAAGCGCACTCTGGCTGCCTTGACAAAACCACCCAAGTCTCCGCCGAAAGGAAACTATGAGCGCATTATGAGCGCATTACTGTCAGTGATCAAAGGCTGAAAGAATGACGAGCTGGGAAACAAATTGCCCAGCTCGGCGAACAAGCGAAGCAATCGTACCCCCCTCTCAAGGTGCCTAGCCACAACGTCGCTAATGATCCGAGGATGGTGCCCGGTTATAGCAATCTTGTAGATTACCTGCCCGACGATGTACATTATGAACCCATGGAGGTGCAGATACAAAGATACGAGTACGGGAAGCCTCTCGTCAAAGATGAAAGATCTCTATCAACGATGATGCGAAGATTGCATGATTGGTACTTGAAAATCTGAAGAGACTCTGGGGGGAGGAGTACTTTGTAGGTGAAAGTAAAAAAGGAGCATGACCTCGTTGGAATTGAACTGTTGCCTGTTCCATTTGAGGAGTTCTATCAGTTTTTCAATCAATTGGCCCTCGATAAAACAACGGTCGCCTGCTACTGTCTGTAAGTAGTACTACTTCTGTCATTAAGTCTCTCTATATAGCTCAGCTCTTTCATTGCATGTATTTATAATCATCCTCACTATATTATGCAGATTGAAGATCGCCGAATTGAAGAAAAGACAAGTCGGTGATATTGGGTTCATTAACACATATCTCATAGATGCAACTCAGGTTAAATTTCATGCCGCAGCTACCGAGGCCAACTTGCTACGATCGTTGGTAATAAATGAAAACAAAGATATAATACTCTTTCCTTACAACTTCAAGTGAGTGTTACTGTCTTATGCGTATTCGGTTTCCCTTATATATTAGTCAAGGTTATAGTAATGTAATTGATGAGTTGTGCATGCGTGTGTAGTTTCCACTATATTTTCCTAGAGATTAAGCTTGAGCAGGGACTAGTAACCGTCTTAGACTCAAGACGAAAAGATCCCCAGGACTATGCAGACATGACTCAAATACTCGAGAAGTAAGTTAAATCGATCATTATCCACCATATCAGCAACTTTGTTCATTTCCTGATATATCAAGTAATTGTTTTTTTGTCCGGCAGGGTTTGGAGAAAATTCACCAGAAAAGCTCCGGGACTGCCGAAGGAGCTGCAATTTAGACACCCAAAAGTAAGTACTATAGTAGCATGTTCCGCGCATCTACTAGTCATTCAAGCACTAGTTTCATCAATACCATTTGACATTCTTGCTTATCAGTTTGATTGACCTCTATTTCTTGTAAAGTGGTTGTGGCAGGAACAAGGGAATGATTTCTGTGGATACTACGTTTGCGAGTCCATCCGCCACACGACCTATGAGCGGGGCTACACTGACGAACAATATGAAGTACATAAATAACAACATTCACAATTTTATTTTATTACCATCATTTGTGTTGAGTTTCATTCATTCATATATATATATATTGACCCCCTTCTTTAAATTAGATGTTTTGGAAGCGGGATGAACTCCTAGCACCAGCTCGCATGCGAGCAATTCAAGAGGAATTGGCGGCATTCTTTCTTGACCACGTGATCCCCGAAGACGGAGAATACTATGTGGACCCTGAGTCCGTATGATTATATTTGTAAGAGATAATTATTGTATATATGTAGCCGGTAGTGTCGGATAGATATACGAGAACTTGTTGTTCGACCAATCTCTCGGAGAAGGAGAGGTGGTCGATATCACTTCTCTCTGTATGCATATATGTTCATGACGATCTTCTGTTTCCTTCTTTGCTTACTAGCTAGCTAGCGTGTCTAGTCCTCTCTATACGTATGTATAGTACGTAGCGTCGACCAAGCACGGACATAAGAGAGGACACTTCTCTCTATTAATTATAGCTAGCTAACACAATATATGAAACACTTAAATTAACCCGCCAAAACCCCCAACCCCCCCCCCCCTTCAGAAAAAACAAAGACCCCAACCACAGAAATGCTGACGCGTGGATGCCTATTGGTCCCGGTTGGTGCCACCAACCGAGACCAAAGGGTCTCCTGCCTGGGCTCCGCGCACAGGCCATGTGGAGGCCCATCTGTCCCGGTTCTGGAATGAACCGGGACTAAAGGGATAGGGCATTAGTGCCGACCCTTTAGTCCCGGTTCCAGAACCGGGACAAAAGGCCCTTACAAACCGGGACAACATGCCCTTTTTCTACCAGTGTAGATATATATCATCATGATTTCGTCTACCTAGAACCTTATACACTTGAGAGAAAATACATCTCTAGATGATATCCTTTCTTTCATGTCCACCTTGTCTTTCTTATGTTATTTCTTTGGTGACTCCATGAAAGCTTTTGCCTTGAGTGCGTGTCTTCTATCATTGCATCTTGATGCACTCTTGTGTGTGGTGAAGATTATTTTCCTCATGCTTATCTTTACGAGGCTTTTGCCATCTTAATTGGTATCCCTCGTCTTGATGAGGCTTCCATCTTCTATCTTCACCACGGGTTGTCACAAGCATAGGTTCTTAATATGCTTATTAGTAAGCTTGTGAACCCATTTGCTACCTGTGTGTGGGAATGATAGGCCTTTCACCGTGTGCCTCATTCTTTCAAGACTTTATTGATGCCTAATGCTCATCCGTACATTAGTCTTCTCAAGTGCATTTCCTTGACTCACACACATCATTTTGGTTGAGCCCATTCTTAAGTTGCCTCTTTTACTTGTTGCTTAACTATGTGTTTGTTGCAAGTACTAGGCTTTGTTTCCTATATGCTCACTTGCACTTGTTGTAAATTTCTATTGATTTTGGGGGAGTTATGATCCTATTTTGTGCACTTTGTATCCAAATACAAATATTCTTTTGTGTGCACAAATCATGGGGAGCTTCTCTAGTTTCTTTAGAACACTCCTTTGCTCATATCATAATATCCTTTATTCACGTGGCTCGTAGGATCTTTGGCCTAGTTGGTTCAATTGATATCCTTTGATTGCTTGCTTCAATTGGTATCTTTTGATTGCATGAGTGCTTGTTTCTCTCTTTGCTATGCCTTTGTGGCATATCTTACTTTTGCAATCTTTGGGCCTCAATATAGTCTGTCTTCCTCCAAGTATTTACCATTGGATATGTGTGTTGCATTCCACTCTCTTGTTGAGAAATACACAATTTATGGAGGAACACTTTTCTTTTGGACTTCTAAGCTTTTCGCCCATTTTGGCAATCGATGCCAATGGGGGAGAAGTTTCAGAGAGTTTTGTGGATAAGTTTAGAGAGTTATTTCTTCTTGATTTGGTTTTGTACCTAAGCATTTGCATCTCATACACATGCATTATTGGTTGTTGCATTGCATGGTGATGCATAATTCCTTATATAAACTCTCTTGAAAGTGATTGTCATCAATTACCAAAATGGGGGGGATTGAAAGGACATACGGTGCCCCCATGTGTGGTTTTGGTAATTGATGACAATCTCTATGGAATAACGGTTGCCTTGAGTTATATTTGAAGGATTTGTCCATAAGATTGTCTTGAAGTCCATGTGTTGGTTTCAAGGAGTTTATGAGATGGCCAAAGTGCTTTTCAAGGAATTATTCAAAGATTGGTCATGTGTGAGTTGAGCTTATTGCAAGCATGTCTTGAAGAAGAAGGTTGTGTGATCATTCATGTTTACCTTCAAGACATCATCAAATGAAGAGAGTTGGGAAGATTCAAGGTTGATCAAGACTAAGTCAAGAGTGAATCAAGTTGATCAACTCACAAAGCATAGAAGAAGTACCGAGAGGGATCAAGTGATCCCATGGTATGGTAAGCATTGTCCATTATGCTTTGTGTACTAACCCATGGTCTACGTGAGAGTTCTTTGTAGGGTTAGGTATGTTTCCATGGTCTTGCGTCAAGTGGAAGATCTCATACAACCCATGGAGGATGACATCAAGTGGTGATCGTCATCAAGTTTGTAGTGTGCAAGTTCAAGTGAAGCAACATGAAGAGTGGCTCACCCATAATGGAGTATGGGGGAGCAATCAAGCTTGAAGCTTGCCGTCCATTGTGGTGTCAATGGAATTGTGAAGATGTGCCGAAGAGTGGCTCATCCATAGTGGAGTATGGGGGAGCAATCAACTAGTCTTCATTGAGCCAACACAAACAAGAAAGGTGGTCCAACTTGAGGAAGTTAAGATCGTCATCATCTAGCTCAAGTGGACTATGTGCAAGGCAAAGGTTTGCCCTTGATAGGTTTTCTATTCTACCAGTCTCATAGTGGTAGTTGGGAGATCGGGTTGTAGGATCGATTGCCGTACTATCAAGGGGGGCTCTCTAGTGCGTAGCTTGATCGTATTGTTGGAAATATGCCCTAGAGCAATAATAAAAGGATTATTATTATATTTCCTTGTTCATGATAATTGTCTTTTATTCATGCTATAATTGTGTTATCCGGAAATCGTAATACATGTGTGAATACATAGACACCAACATGTCCCTAGTAAGCCTCTAGTTGACTAGCTCGTTGATCAACAGATAGTCATGGTTTCCTGACTATGGACATTGGATGTCATTGATAACGAGATCACATCATTAGGAGAATGATGTGATGGACAAGACCCAATCCTAAACATAGCACAAGATCGTATAGTTCGTTTGCTAGAGTTTTTCCAATGTCAAGTATCTTTCCTTAGACCATGAGATCGTGTAACCCCCGGATACCGTAGGAGTGCTTTGGGTGTACCAAACGTCACAACGTAACTGGGTGACTATAAAGGTATACTACGGGTATCTCCGAAAGTGTCTATTGGGTTGACACGGATCAAGACCGGGATTTGTCACTTCGTATAATAGAGAGGTATCTCTGGGCCCACTCGGTAATGCATCATCATAATGAGCTCAAAGTTACCAAGTGTCTGGTCACGGGATCATGCATTACGGTACGAGTAAAGTGACTTGCCGGTAACGAGATTGAACGAGGTATTGGGATACCGACGATCGAATCTCGGGCAAGTAACGTACCGATTGACAAAGGGAATTGTATACGGGGTTGCTTGAATCCTCGACATCGTGGTTCATCCAATGAGATCATCGAGGAGCATGTGGGATCCAACATGGGTATCCAGATCCCGCTGTTGGTTATTGACCGGAGAGCCATCTCGGTCATGTCTACATGTCTCCCGAACCCGTAGGGTCTACACACTTAAGGTTCGGTGACGCTAGGGTTGTAGAGATATGAATATTCAGTAACCCGAAAGTTGTTTGGAGTCCCGGATGAGATCCTGGACATCACGAGGAGTTCCGGAATGGTCCGGAGGTGAAGAATTATATATAGGAAGTGCAGTTTCGGCCATTGGGAGAGTTTCGGGGGTCACCGGTATTGTACCGGGACCACCGGAAGGGTCCCGGGGGTCCACCGGGTGGGGCCACCCATCCCGGAGGGCCCCATGGGCTAAGTGGGGAGGGGAACCATCCCATAGTGGGCTGGTGCGCCCCCCTTGGCCCACCCCATGCGCCTAGGGTTGGGAACCCTAGGGTGGGGGGCGCCCCACCTGGCTTGGGGGGCACTCCACCCTTTGGGGGCCTATATAAAAGGGGGGGAGGGAGGGGGCAGCCGCACCCTTGAGTCTTGGCGCCTCCCTCTCCCCTGCTACACCTCTCCCTCTTATTGTAGAACGGCGAAGCCCTGCTGCGGTGACCCCTGCATCCACCACCACGCCGTCGTGCTGCTGGATCTTCATCAACCTCTCCTTCCCCTTGCTAGATCAAGAAGGAGGAGACGTCACGCTGACCGTACGTGTGTTGAACGTGGAGGTGCCGTCCGTTCGGCGCTAGGATCTCCGGTGATTTGGATCGCGTCGAGTACGACTTCCTCATCCCCGTTCTTTGAACGCTTCCGCGCGTGATCTACAAAGGTATGTAGATGCAATCCGATCACTCGTTGCTAGATGAACTCATAGATGGATCTTGGTGAAACCGTAGGAAATTTTTTGTTTTCTGCAACGTTCCCCAACAGTGGCATCATGAGCTAGGTCTATGCGTAGTTCTCTTTGCACGAGTAGAACACAATTTGTTGTGGGCGTAGATGTTGTCAACTTTCTTGCCACTACTAGTCTTATTTTGCTTCAGCATTATCGTGGGATGAAGCGGCCCGGACCAACCTTACACGTACGCTTACGTGAGACCGGTTCCACCGACTAACATGCACTAGTTGCATAAGGTGGCTGGCGGGTGTCTGTCTCTCCCACTTTAGTTGGAGCGGATTCGATGAAAAGGGTCCTTATGAAGGGTAAATAGAAGTTGACAAATCACGTTGTGGCTTTCACGTAGGTAAGAAAACGTTCTTGCTAGAACCCTATTGCAGCCACGTAAAACTTGCAACAACAATTAGAGGACGTCTAACTTGTTTTTGCAGCAAGTGTTTTGTGATGTGATATGGCCAAAGTTGTGATGAATGATGAATGATATATATGTGATGTATGAGATGTTCATGCTATTGTAATAGGAATCACGACTTGCATGTCGATGAGTATGACAACCGGCAGGAGCCATAGGAGTTGTCTTTATTTTTTGTATGACCTGCGTGTCATTGAGAAACGCCATGTAAATTACTTTACTTTATTGCTAAACGTGTTAGCCATAGTAGTAGAAGTAATAGTTGGCGAGCAACTTCATGGAGACACGATGATGGAGATCATGATGATGGAGATCATGGTGTCATGCCGGTGACAAGATGATCATGGAGCCCCAAGATGGAGATCAAAGGAGCTATGTGATATTGGCCATATCATGTCACTATTATTATTTGATTGCATGTGATGTTTATCATGTTTTTGCATCTTGTTTACTTAGAACGACGGTAGTAAATAAGATGATCCCTCATAATAATTTCAAGAAAGTGTTCCCCCTAACTGTGCACCGTTGCGACAGTTTGTTGTTTCGAAGCACCACGTGATGATCGGGTGTGATAGATTCCAACGTTCACATACAACGGGTGTAAGATAGATTTACACATGCAAACACTTAGGTTGACTTGACGAGCCTAGCATGTACAGACATGGCCTCGGAACACAGAAGACCGAAAGGTCGAGCATGAGTCGTATAGAAGATACGATCAACATGAAGATGTTCACCGATGTTGACTAGTCCGTCTCACGTGATGATCGGACACGGCCTAGTTAACTCGGATCATGTTATACTTAGATGACTGGAGGGATGTCTATCTGAGTGGGAGTTCATTGAATAATTTGATTTAGATGAACTTAATTATCATGAACTTAGTCTAAAATCTTTACAACATGTATTGTAGATCAAATGGCCAACGTTGTCCTCAACTTCAACTCGTTCCTAGAGAAAACCAAGCTGAAAGACGATGGCAACAACTATACGGACTGGGTCCGGAACCTGAGGATCATCCTCATAGCTGCCAAGAAAGATTATGTCCTACAAGCACCGCTAGGTGAAGCACCTGTTCTCCCTGCAGAACAAGACGCTATGAATGCTTGGCAGACACGTACTGATGATTACTCCCTCGTTCAATGCGGCATGCTTTACAGCTTAGAACCGGGGCTCCAACAGCGTTTTGAGAGAGACGGAGCATATGAGATGTTAGAAGAGCTGAAAATGGTTTTTCAAGATCATGCCCGGGTCGAGAGATATGAAGTCTCCGACAAGTTCTTCAGCTGTAAGATGGAGGAAAATAGTTCTGTCAGTGAGCACATACTCACTATGTCAGGGTTACATAACCGCTTGACTCAGCTGGGAGTTAATCTCCCGGATGACGCGGTCATTGACAGAATCCTTCAGTCGCTTCCACTGAGCTACAAGAGCTTTGTGATGAACTTCAATATGCAGGGGATGGAAAAGACCATTCCTGAAGTATTTGCAATGCTGAAATCAGCAGAGGTAGAAGTCAAAAAGGAACATCAAGTGTTGATGGTGAATAAAACCACTAAGTTCAAGAAAGGCAAGGGTAAGAAAAACTTCAAGAAGGACGGCAAGGGAGTTGCCGCGCCCGGCAAGCAAGCTGCCGGGAAGAAGCCAAAGAATGGACCCAAGCCCGAGACTGAGTGCTTTTATTGCAAGGAAAGTGGTCACTGGAAGCGGAACTGCCCCAAATACTTAGCGGACAAGAAGGCCGGCAAAACAAAAGGTATATGTGATATACATGTAATTGATGTGTACCTTACCAGTACTCGTAGTAGCTCCTGGGTATTTGATACCGGTGCAGTTGCTCACATTTGTAACTCAAAGCAGGAGCTGCGGAATAAGCGGAGACTGGCGAAGGACGAGGTGACGATGCGCGTCGGGAATGGTTCCAAGGTCGATGTGATCGCCGTCGGCACGCTACCTCTACATTTACCTACGGGATTAGTTTTGAACCTCAATAATTGTTATTTAGTGCCAAGTTTGAGCATGAACATTGTATCAGGATCTCGTTTAATACGAGATGGCTACTCATTTAAATCCGAGAATAATGGTTGTTCTATTTATATGAGAGATATGTTTTATGGTCATGCTCCGATGGTGAATGGTTTATTCTTAATGAATCTCGAGCGTAATGCTACACATATTCATAGTGTGAGTACCAAAAGATGTAAGGTTGATAATGATAGTCCCACATACTTGTGGCACTGCCGCCTTGGTCACATAGGTGTCAAACGCATGAAGAAGCTCCATGCAGATGGACTTTTAGAGTCTCTTGATTACGAATCATTTGACACGTGCGAACCATGCCTCATGGGTAAAATGACCAAGACTCCGTTCTCAGGAACAATGGAGCGAGCAACCAACTTATTGGAAATCATACATACTGATGTGTGCGGTCCAATGAGTGTTGAGGCTCGCGGTGGCTATCGTTATGTTCTCACCCTCACTGATGACTTGAGTAGATATGGGTATGTCTACTTAATGAAACACAATTCTGAGACCTTTGAAAGGTTCAAGGAATTTTAGAGTGAGGTTGAGAATCAACGTGACAGGAAAATCAAGTTCCTGTGATCAGATCGTGGAGGAGAATACTTGAGTCACGAATTTGGCACACACTTAAGAAAATGTGGAATAGTTTCACAACTCACGCCGCCTGGAACACCTCAGCGTAATGGTGTGTCCGAACGTCGTAATCGCACTCTATTAGATATGGTGCGATCTATGATGTCTCTTACCGATTTACCGCTATCATTTTGGGGCTATGCTTTAGAGACTGCCGCATTCACTTTAAATAGGGCTCCGTCAAAATCCGTTGAGACGACACCGTATGAATTATGGTTTGGGAAGAAACCTAAGCTGTCGTTTCTAAAAGTTTGGAGATGCGATGCTTATGTCATGAAACTTCAACCTGAAAAGCTCGAACCCAAGTCGGAAAGATGCGTCTTCATAGGATACCCTAAAGAAACTATTGGGTATACCTTCTACCTCAGATCCTAAGGCAAGATCTTTGTTGCCAAGAATGGATCCTTTCTAGAGAAGGAGTTTCTCTCGAAAGAAGTAAGTGGGAGGAAAGTAGAACTTGATGAAGTATTACCTCTTGAACCGGAAAGTGGCGCAACTCAAGAAAATGTTCCTGTGGTGCCTGCACCGACTAGAGAGGAAGTTAATGATGATGATCATGAAACTTCAGATCAAGTTGCTACTGAACTTCGTAGGTCCACAAGGACACGTTCCGCACCAGAGTGGTACGGCAACCCTGTCTTGGAAATCATGTTGTTAGACAACGGTGAACCTTCGAACTATGAAGAAGCGATGGCGGGCCCGGATTCTGACAAATGGCTGGAAGCCATGAAATCCGAGATAGGATCCATGTATGAAAACAAAGTATGGACTTTGACTAACTTGCCCGTTGAGCGGCGAGCCATAGAAAATAAATGGATCTTTAAGAAGAAGACAGACGCGGATGGTAATGTGACCATCTATAAAGCTCGGCTTGTCGCTAAGGGTTATCGACAAGTTCAAGGGGTTGACTACGATGAGACTTTCTCACCGGTAGCGAAGCTGAAGTCCGTCCGAATCATGTTAGCAATTGCCGCATTCTATGATTATGAGATATGGCAAATGGACGTCAAAACGGCATTCCTTAATGGTTTCCTTAAGGAAGAATTGTATATGATGCAGCCGGAAGGTTTTGTCGATCCTAAGAATGCTGACAAGGTGTGCAAGCTCCAATGCTCGATTTATGGGCTGGTGCAAGCATCTCGGAGTTGGAACATTCGCTTTGATGAGATGATCAAAGCGTTTGGGTTTATGCAGACTTATGGAGAAGCCTGCGTTTACAAGAAAGTGAGTGGGAGCTCTGTAGCATTTCTCATATTATATGTAGATGACATACTTTTGATGGGAAATGATATAGAGCTTTTGGACAGCATTAAGGCCTACTTGAATAAGAGTTTTTCAATGAAGGACCTTGGAGAAGCTGCTTATATATTAGGCATCAAGATCTATAGAGATAGATCAAGACGCCTCATAGGTCTTTCACAAAGCACATACCTTGATAAGATATTGAAGAAGTTCAATATGGATCAGTCTAAGAAGGGGTTCTTGCCTGTGTTGCAAGGTGTGAAATTGAGCTCGGCTCAATGTCCGACCATGGCAGAAGATATAGAAGAGATGAGTGTCATCCCCTATGCCTCAGCCATAGGTTCTATTATGTATGCCATGCTGTGTACCAGACCTGATGTAAACCTTGCCGTAAGTTTGGTAGGTAGGTACCAAAGTAATCCCGGCAAGGAACACCGGACAGCGGTCAATAATATCCTAAAGTACCTGAAAAGGACTAAGGAAATGTTTCTCGTTTATGGAGGTGACGAAGAGCTCGTCGTAAAGGGTTACGTTGATGCTAACTTCGACACAGATCTGGATGACTCTAAGTCACAAACTGGATACGTGTATATTTTGAATGGTGGGGCAGTAAGCTGGTGCAGTTGCAAGCAGAGCGTCGTGGCGGGATCTACATGTGAAGCGGAGTACATGGCAGCCTCGGAGGCAGCACATGAAGCAATTTGGGTGAAGGAGTTCATCACCGACCTAGGAGTCATACACAATGCATCGGGGCCGATCAAACTCTTCTGTGACAACACTGGAGCTATTGCACTTGCCAAGGAGCCCAGGTTTCACAAGAAGACCAGGCACATCAAGCGTCGCTTCAACTCCATTCGTGAAAATGTTCAAGATGGAGACATAGATATTTGTAAAGTGCATACGGACCTTAATGTAGCAGATCTGTTGACTAAACCTCTCCCTAGAGCAAAACATGATCAACACCATTCCATGGGTGTTCGATTCATCACAACGTAACTAAATTATTGACTCTAGTGCAAGTGGGAGACTGTTGGAAATATGCCCTAGAGGCAATAATAAAAGTATTATTATTATATTTCCTTGTTCATGATAATTGTCTTTTATTCATGCTATAATTGTGTTATCCGGAAATCGTAATACATGTGTTAATACATAGACACCAACATGTCCCTAGTAAGCCTCTAGTTGACTAGCTCGTTGATCAACAGATAGTCATGGTTTCCTGACTATGGACATTGGATGTCATTGATAACGAGATCACATCATTAGGAGAATGATGTGATGGACAAGACCCAATCCTAAACATAGCACAAGATCGTATAGTTCGTTTGCTAGAGTTTTTCCAATGTCAAGTATCTTTCCTTAGACCATGAGATCGTGTAACTCCCGGATACCGTAGGAGTGCTTTGGGTGTACCAAACGTCACAACGTAAATGGGTGACTATAAATGTATACTACGGGTATCTCCGAAAGTGTCTGTTGGGTTGACACGGGTCAAGACTGGGATTTGTCACTCCGTATAACGGAGAGGTATCTCTGGGCCCACTCGGTAATGCATCATCATAATGAGCTCAAAGTGACCAAGTGTCTGGTCACGGGATCATGCATTACGGTACGAGTAAAGTGACTTGTCGGTAACGAGACTGAACGAGGTATTAGGATACCGACGATCGAATCTCGGGCAAGTAACATACCGATTGACAAAGGGAATTGTATACGGGGTTGCTTGAATCCTCGACATCGTGGTTCATCCAATGAGATCATCGAGGAGCATGTGGGAGCCAACATGGGTATCCAGATCCCGCTGTTGGTTATTGACCGGAGAGCCATCTCGGTCATGTCTACATGTCTCCCGAACCCGTAGGGTCTACACACTTAAGGTTCGGTGACGCTAGGGTTGTAGAGATATGAATATGAAGTAACCCGAAAGTTGTTCGGAGTCCCGGATGAGATCCTGGACGTCACGAGGAGTTCCGGAATGGTCCGGAGGTGAAGAATTATATATAGGAAGTGCAGTTTCGGCCATTGGGAGAGTTTCGGGGGTCACCGGTATTGTACCGGGACCACCGGAAGGGTCCCGGGGGTCCACCGGGTGGGGCCACCCATCCCGGAGGGCCCCATGGGCTAAGTGGGGAGGGGAACCATCCCATAGTGGGCTGGTGCGCCCCCCTTGGCCCACCCCATGCGCCTAGGGTTGGGAACCCTAGGGTGGGGGGCGCCCCACCTGGCTTGGGGGGCACTCCACCCTTTGGGGGCCTATATAAAAGGGGGGAGGGAGGGGGCAGCCGCACCCTTGAGTCTTGGCGCCTCCCTCTCCCCTGCTACACCTCTCCCTCTTATTGTAGAACGGCGAAGCCCTGCTGCGGTAACCCCTGCATCCACCACCACGCCGTCGTGCTGCTGGATCTTCATCAACCTCTCCTTCCCCTTGCTAGATCAAGAAGGAGGAGACGTCACGCTGACCGTACGTGTGTTGAACGCGGAGGTGCCGTCCGTTCGGCGCTAGGATCTCCGGTGATTTGGATCACGTCGAGTACGACTTCCTCATCCCCGTTCTTTGAACGCTTCCGCGCGTGATCTACAAAGGTATGTAGATGCAATCCGATCACTCGTTGCTAGATGAACTCATAGATGGATCTTGGTGAAACCGTAGGAAAAATTTTGTTTTCTGCATCATTCCCCAACACGTATCATTCGTTGAGAGCTCAAACCATTGCATCCTTGCATCATCTCTCTTTGTTCTTGTTTGTTTCTTCTCCTTGTGAGATTTGTATCTCATGGTCTTCTTCTTAACAAGCTCGATTTCATCGAAAACCGATTTCATTTGCTTCTTCTATGTTGTTTTTGGTGTTGGAGGTTTTACCGGTCTTATACGATGAAGGATTCTCACCATTTTCTTATGGGCCTTTTCTAATTTGCTTTTTCTTGATATTTCTATCAAGATTGTGTTAGCCCTTGTCGCTAGCTTTCCAACAAACTTGATTTCGTCGAATTCGGAACTCGTATGCGAAAGTTGTGGCTGTTTTGATATTGCCTGTTTTACATAGAGGGGTTGTACCGCCCCATAGAGAGGTTGTACTGGTTGACCGGTACAACCGGTGTTTGGAGCGGTTGTACCGCTCCAGAATTGGTCCGGAGGTTTTACCGGTCATGTACCGCTCTACCACCGGACTGGTCTCTGTTGTGGTGCGGTTGTTGGGCGGTTGTGGGCCGGTTGTACCGCTTATTGCATGTTACCGATTGTACCGGTGCTCATAGCGGTTGTACCGCTCCTATGTTTTTCTGCATATAACAGGCAGATTTGTGGGGACATATTTAAGAGTGTCTTCTTCCCCAATGGTTCCCCATCTCTTGAGCTCGTTTTTGCCCCCATTATTGACCTTCTTTGAGCTTGCTAACTCTCAATCCCTCCATGGATTCTTGCTAGTTTTTGAGGGAAAAGAGAGAGGAGATATAGATCCACATTTCCACCAATCACTTTCTCCTCTTTGTGAGGGGAACCCCTTGGATCTAGATCTTGGAGTCCTTGGTGTTCTCCTTCTTGTTCTTCCTCTCATTTTCCTCCCTAGCATTAGTTGCTTTGGTGGGATTTGGGAGAGAAGGACTTGGGCACTCTGTGTGCCCTTGCCATTGCATTTGTGCATCGGTTTGAGTTCTCCATGGTGATACGTGGAAGTTACAAGTTGGGAAGCTTATTACTCTTGGGTGCTTGGTACCCTTGAGCTTGTTCCTCTTGGGTGCTTGGGCGCCCTAAATGGTTGGTGGTGTTCGGAGCTCAATCATTGTGGTGTAAAGCTCCGGGCAAGCGTCGGGGTCTCCACTTAGGCTGTGGAGATCGCCCCGAGCAATTTGACGGGTACCGGTGACCGCCCCCAAAGGTTGCCAAAGTGTACGGGTTCGGTGACCGCCCCCAAGGGTTTCCATTTGTACGGGTTCGGTGACCGCCCTCAAGGGTCCCTTAGTGGAATCACGACATCTTGCATTGTGCGAGGGCGTGAGGAGATTACGGTGGCCCTAGTGGCTTCTTGGGGAGCATTGTGCCTCCACACAGCTCCAAACGGAGATTAGCATCTGCAAGGGTGTGAACTTCGGGATACATCATCGTCTCCATGTGCCTCGGTTATCTCTTACCCGAGCCCTTTACTTATGCACTTTACTTTGTGATAGCCATATTGTTCTTTGTCATATATCTTGCTATCACATAGTTGCTTATCTTGCTTAGCATAAGTTGTTGGTGCACATAGGTGAGCCTAGTTGTTTTAGGTTTTGTGTTTGGCAAATTAACCGCTAGGTTTATTCCGTATTTGTTCAAGCCTAAACCGTAATTATTTTAAAGCGCCTATTCACCCCCCTCTAGGCGACATCCTCGATCTTTCAGGCGTAAGTCGACAGAGAGTCGAAGCCTATTCAGCGGGAAAAAGCGAGAGGCACGCAATTCGGACTGGAGCCCAGTGGTCTGATGGAAGCGTGAAACTCGTCATCGGTCGGTGATGATCGGCGGTACTCTGCAGTAGGGGTTGAGTGGTGTGGGTTCGCGACCCTTGAGACTCGACCGGGACAGCGAAGGCTCCACGCGGTAATAGCGGCGAGGCGTCCGGTACGCACGGGGCATGGAGACGGGCCAGGGCTCTGGTGGTCATACATGTGGTGAGAAAACTGCGAATTTGACTCGGGATGACTAAAAGCAACGGTAAAATTCCTTCAAGTTTCAGATAGGCGGTCAAGAAAAGAGCGGTGATGTTGAGTTCAGGTAACTCTTATGTGTGACACCCAATATGTGAGTTGTTCATTTTCACGTAGATCAGTGATTAGTGTGTGATGCGTTGAACGAAGCTCTGGAAGTTGGGAGCATACACTAGAGTAAAGAGGAACTTAATTTTGCTCGAGTGTTGACTGTGGTCAAAAAAAGAAGGGACTACAAGTTGCAGGTGGAGTCATATGGAGTCTTTGGAGTAGCAGCGGTGCTCATAGGATAAGCTCAAGTCCAATGTACATGAAAGTTTGACGCATTGCCAAATTTAGGGTGGTGGAGAATATTCGTAAAGGTGGAGTTTGTTAGAGTTGTGTCGAATATTGTGTACAAGTTAGGTTACAGTTGGACTCTGAGTTGTATTGTGTTTAGATAGGATATGGAGTCGTGTCCTAATAGGACACTTGTATCCTAGGCCTCTCATATATAGCGGGGCTAGACACACAATGTAACCTATGCGAACATAATAGCACCGGAATGCAGGCGAAGCCGGCGGCATGTGTTGGTGTCCAGGGCGACCGGGTGCGGTATTGTAGCGGTGTCATGGGGAGGAGCGCCCATAGTCAAACCCCGGGGATGTAGCCATATCGGTAAACCTTGTTAACAAATCTCAGTGTCGTGCTCGTGTGATTGCTTGGTCCTCAGATAATCGATGATATGCCTCGAATTTATTCTAACAAAAACTAAGAAACCGAGAAAAACCAGTGAAAATCTAGCTCGTTTTGCCTCAACCTCAAGTAGGTGGCGCCCTAGTACTATGGCAGGAACTCTGACGCTAGCTCGCTAGCTAGCACCGCACGTAACTATCGAGCAGACCAGGGACCCAATCCCTTGTGAGGTCCCTTTTTATTTGCTTATTTACCATTTTAGTGTTCGCGAGTGGGCCGGCCTAGTTGCCTGCGCAAGTCACTATTTCCTTTAGCGAGAGCAGATTCCATCTCGCTTAAGACAAGATATAGCTCCCGCGGGAGAGGGGAGGGGATTGCGGTGAAGTCTAAACTGTGGAGTTGGACCGTTGGAGGGCGACGCTCCTATTAGAGCCCAAGGGAACAAGAAAAGGAATGACAATATTGGCCCATACATATCACCCATGAACTAGTGGCAGCTCCCTTTTTTTTCGCTTGTTACCATTTTTGTGTTCGTGAGTGGGCCGACCCAGTTGCCTGCGGGAGTCGTTATTTCCTTCAGCGAGAGCAAATTCCATCTTGCTTAAGGCGAGATATAGGTCCCGCGGGAGGGGGGGGGGGGGGGGGGACGGCGAAGTCCGAACTTTGGGGTTGGATCGTTGGAGGGCGACGCTCTTGTTAGAGCCCAAAGGAACTAGAAAAGGAATGGTAATATCGGCTCATACATATCACCCATCAACTAGCGGTAGCTTCCTTTTTATTCACTTATTACATTTTAGTGTTAGTGAGTGGGCCGACCCAGTTGCATGCATGAGTTGCTATTTCCTTCAGCGAGAGCAGATATCATCTTGTTTAAGGTGCGATATAGCTCCCACGGGAGAGGTGAGGGGATGGCGGCGAAGTACGAACTGCGGGTTGGACCGTTGGAGGGCGACGCTCATGCTAGGGCCCAATGGAACTGGAAAAGGAACTGCAATATGGCCCCATATCACCGATCAAGTAGCGGTTTCGAGGCCTGCGTCCGGGGCAGCAATTTGCCTCTCCTCAAGCGCTTTCTTAATTGGCTGGTCCAGCGCCGACAAGCGCTTGCTTCATTTCCCTTATTCTTTTTTTACTAGGTATGTGCTCATGCGTTGCCACGGGAGCCAAATCTTATAATGCACAATAAAAGCATAGTATACAGGGACAAATCTTGTTGTTTTCAAAAATGATTCTTTTTTTACTAGGTATGTGCCCGTGCGTTGTCACGAGAGCCAAATCTTATAATGCACAATAAGAGCATAGTATACGGGAGCAAATCTTGTTGTTTTCAAAAATGATTTCTATAATAAAAATCGACGAGGAGGCTCGTTGTTTCCGGGAAAATACTGCCAAATTCTTGAATTGGTAGAAATGTGGAATACTACATTAATAGAACTAAATTGTATTAGAGGGGAGATAAATAATGGCCTAGTAACATTCTCATTCTAATGAGATGCATACTAATTACGCAAAATTGGATTCTAAAAGAAAAATAGCACACTCCAACGTCAACTAATAGGAACTACTAAAATCCGTGTCGCATTGTACGTCCATTATACCGATGTGACTTACAATACTTTGTGTTTAGCTACTGATATGATGCACAATTCTCGATAAAAATGAATCATAAAGATTAACTTCCCTCTTCAATTAAACAGGGCCCAATTTCGTCCTCTCTGACGATTGTGCAGATGGTAGGTTCCGTCATTCCATAGCATTTGATGTGGTGATTGTTCTTTCCGGCGAACTTAGTGGACGATAATGCTTTGACAGTAGACAAGATGCAAGAGGATCTGCATTTATAATTGATTAGAATTTTTGAAGAGAGAAAACATATTAGAATTGGCTAACTTGGTGCAACTAAATAGCAATTCACATCCCAATGCCCACTGGGCAATGACTACCACGTAGCAGCACGTAGAGTGCCATTGGTTGGTACATCTGCTGCTTAGCGAAGGCTAGAGCTTGTCCATCCTTTGTGTTCTTGGTCTTGGCGCAGAGGAAGTTGGAGATGTGGCTGGACAGATGGACCGCACGGATGCTGCGAAGAACGAGCAACAGCCTCATGCAGACCAAGGCTAGCCAGCAACACGTTGACGATGACCCAGTCTAGAAGCAAAGATCGAGCGGATGCATTTACGTCATGGCATGCATACACGGGGAGAGAAGAATCCGATCAAATGAAAGAAACAACACTTACAAGCAGAGATTCGCCATGCCGTCCAGGCATGCGGTCGAGGCGTGTGACGGCGACATCGGCTACATCGGTGGCGGCATCCAGGCTGTGTCGTTCCGGCACGTAAGGCTTCGTTTCTGCAGCATCAGAGGTAGCGGATCAATGGCAACGTTTTGCGACGTGATTTTCGTGTAAGTGATATCTGACATGATTTTAAGGCAAGGTGTGACGCCCATTGACACATGTAATTATGGTGATTGCGATTCTTTAAGGGAAGGTGTGACACCCATTGGCGCATGTAATTATGGTGATTGCGATTTTTAAGGGAAGGTTAAACTCCCATTGGCGCATGTAATTATGGTGATTTCGATTTTTAAGGGAAAGTGTGACGCGTGTGCCCCATCGGGTCATGTAATTATGATGATTGAATCGAATCGTCACTTGTCAATCAGGGAAAAAAGGTGGGGTGGATGGACAAAGGTGGGCAGAATGCGGTCCGTCTAGTAGGAAAAGGAACCTTAGATTCTTTTTAGATATTAAAGATTACTTTCATTTAAATTTACGAAATTGCTTAGAACAACTTAAATGAAAACTATATATAAACTAAAAGAGTTCATCACACGTTTAATGAAAAATGTTCATGCAGTGTTAAAAATATGTTTGCGTAACTTCAACAAATATTGATAGCATTCAGATAAAATGACGGTGACATTTAAAAAATGTTCATGCATTTTCAGAATATGTTTGTGCCATTTAAAATGTTTACTCAATACAAAAATTGTTCACATAACTTTTAAGAAGTGTTTTTCATATTCAAAATTCACGTGTTCCAAAAAATATTCATGACAATTTATTATTATGCAATATAAAAAATGTACGCGCCATTTACAAAATGTTCACACATTCCAGAAAAAATTATGTGACATTTAAAATGCGTATACAATATATAAAAATCATACCATTCAAAAAAAACTTTGTAACCTATAAAACATTGTTCAAGCATTTCAAAAAATATGTTTGTGATTTTTTTAAATGTTTGGTCCCATTCAAAAAAAATATTCAACGTGTATTGAAAATGTTTAACATTTGGTCAAAGAAAATGTTGCAAACATGTTTTTGTAAAAATGTTAATCATTTATTTGAAAAGTGTTCAATGTATATAAAAGAATGTTACATGTATATATGAAAAATATACAACATGTATTGAAAAACTTGACATGTATTTGAATAAAGAAAAAAAACAAAGTAGACTGATAAAGAAACACACAAAAAAAGAAGAAAAATAGTGAATAAAAAAGGAAAAGCAAAAGAAAGAAATTATAGAAACACAGAAAAACAAAAAACGATAAAAACCACCACAGATTTTTTTTTGTTTTTTTAATTAAGCACATATTTTTTACATTGCATAATATTTCTAAAAATGTCACAAACATTTTTTGAAACACATATAAGTTTTTATTTGGTACGAACATTTTCTTAAAAGTTGTGTGATCATGTTTTTGAAACGTCACAAACATTTTTTTAACAGTCCCTCAAATTAAGCCCAGAATCCTAACAAAAACATAATATCAAGAACCTCTTTTTGAGGGGTAATATCAAGAACTTTTAGTTGCATAAAAACTAATCATCAAGTCATGACAACGCGTAGCCTGTCTGTTTTGTAGACTCGCGGTTTAAACTTCCAAGTAATAAAGAAAATAAAGAAAATTTCAGGAGCCAATCAGAGATTCATGACAGCATCCCAACCATCAGGTCAAGTAATCAACTTCTGCATCAATTCAATGCTAGATGGATCTAATTCCACGACTGTTCAACAGAAGCAGCTTTCGCGTCTCAATTCTCTTGGCTCTCTTGGGCTCTTGGCTACGTTCTCCCCCTGCTGTTTTCTGCTGCCCTCACCTGATGAAAGTACTCATGCGCCTGCGGTGGGATCAAAAGGAACGTGTCATATATTGTCCAAGGATAATACTTGTGGACACACCATCGTATAAGCTGACTCCAGGTTAACAAGTTGGTTAGCACACTATTTGCATCTCAAATTATTATGAACGGATAGGTGCAGAAACAAACCATGGCTTCTTCGGCTGTAAGCCTATCTTGATGGTCAAAGCGAAGAAGTTTATCAAGAAAGTCGATGGCCTGCATAGGGTATCGCAGCAATTAGACAGGGCATTGAGAAATGACAGATGGACGGGGAAAACAGGGGAAATACATAACCTCTTCGGACACGAGATGCCTATTTTCAGCATTCACAAACTTAGACCAAGGTTTCCTGTTATGCCTGTGTTAAGCAATAGCGTGCATGTAAATCAAGAAAACGGTTGTTTTCTGATGCAAAATTTGTTATAGTTACACCATATGAATAAGATGTTTAGAGTAGTGGGAGTTACCTCCCAATCAGTGCCTCTAGCTGAGGATCAAGCACAATTCTGTATTTTACCAAATAAGCATTAAGTTCATCTGTACCTAGAACCTGCTCACAAGTAAAAAACAAACTTGTTACTGGCTACGATACCTTCAACCGAAAAAGGAAAGATGATGTTCACATATGCATTATGCTCAGGCATAGCATGCATGCACACGGCTCTGTGAGCAAATACAAGACAATTGTGACAATGGCAAACCTTGGCTATTTTGAAAAGCTGGTCGTGGTTGTCGTGACCATAGAAGAATGGTTCCTTGCGGAATATCTGCATGCAGAACAACAAATAAATCATAATTGACGTCTAATTATTCAATCATTAGTAGTTCACAGAAGCAAGGTCTTTGTAAATTTCATTGTAATGTTTACAGATCACAGGAAGGAAACACACCATTCCAGCAAACATACAGCCAAGGCTCCACATATCCAAAGAGTAGTCATACCCTTGGAAATCAACAAGCAATTCAGGCCCCTTAAAATACCTGAATAAAGAAAAAACTCCAGTCAAAATATCTACAAGCTCAGACATAAGAGTTTATACATCCATCTGACTCTGATGAAGTTCGCTAACCTTACTACTCAAATATGCATAACTCTAGTCCATCAAAACAGCAAATTTTGACATGATGATTTTGCTAGATCAGAAGGGGATTCAAAATTTGGAAACAAACAGCAACTCTGCCAAATTAAGTAGCACAGATCTCCTGAAAACAAGGGAATGACGGATGGCAGAATGATTTGTTGTGTAAGGTATATATTTCTTACAAAACATGCACAATGAGCATTCTTGAATAGAAACTAGAACCTGATACAGGGAACTAATGATCAAACCAAGAGATGCCTACATATAATTACATATGAAACTTGGATACCGCATTGCTAAAAATGACCAGAGCTACAAAGTGTTATATTTTATCAACTTGCCTCGAAGCAACACGAACATTGTACTCCTTCTCAGGAAAGTAAAACTCAGCAAGTCCCCAATCAATCAAGCGAAGCTTGCGAAGCTCGTGGTCAATCATAACATTGTGAGGCTTGACATCACGATGCATAATTCCTTGGGAATGACAGTAATCCAATGCCTGAAATGTGAGCAGGCTGGCAATCAGTAAAACAACAAGAAAATGATGGAGATTAATTTACTAGGTAAGAAATACAACCCATTAAAATGTCCTATAAGATTGAAAATCCTAGGGGTACAAGTCCAGAACATGTAATGTGAGCAACTAACCAAAAAAATAGCACAGTGGGTGATCCTATATTTACAAGTTACAACAAACTAAAATACTTAGTTTCATTTACAGAGACAAAGTGAAAATGAGCCAGTTATCTTACTGTACTCCAACAAGAAGCAAACAAAGTTTGTTAACTTATCAAATGAAAACTAAATTAGCATAAGCATATTGAAAAAAGTTACTATGAAATTATCGCTAACACAATTCACTGGTTTGGCTATCTACTACCACTGCGACAAGTCTTTTTGCCAAGGAACTGGAGACATATTTGCACTTATTTTAATTAAAGATGTAGCTGAAAATTGTAGTGCCCTTATAAGCTAATTTTCTCTAGGAAAAAATAACAGAATTTGTAAGACACCTGGCACGTCATATCCAACAAAAAACAGAACGGCGATCAACAATTTGAGAGAGTATACATGCCAGACAAGAACTCCGCCTATGTCTTCTAGGCATAGCCGGTCCCAAGCCTGGGTAAAGGAGGAGGGTTGTGATAGGCTTAACGTAAAAACTAGCCAGTCCCATGGGTATGAAACCCATTTGAGTGAGAGTAGTACTAGGATGGGTGACCTCCTGGGAAGTCCTCGTGAAAGGGTTTCATATCTAAGGGTTGTGATAGGCTTGGTGAGCCAACGTAAAAACTAGCCAGTCCTTTGGGTATGAGACCCATTTGGGCGAGAGTAGTACTATGATGGGTGACCTCCTGGGAAGTCCTCGTGAAAGGGTTTCATATCTAGCCTACCCCAACTTGTTTGGGACAAAAGGCTTAGTAAGTTAGTAAGTAAGTATACATGCCAGACAAGCCATGCAGGAAATAAGTTTTACTGTTGTGCTCAGCCTCACATTCAAAGTACTAGACATTCAGTATTACGGCCTTAGACATACCATGCTAGAGACACTACATTATACTTCTACAGTTTCTGCACATATTTATTGTAGCCAAATCCTCAACCCTATCCTCCATGTTTCTAACCAATATACGAGGACCAAACCAGATAATTCACCATCAGCAATTGATGTTGACCACATGTAACAATCGATAAGCACCACCCATGGGTCAGCCTCACAAGGAACATATGCATGGAAAACAACTGAAACTCTCATAATAAAATAACAAGACGTGCAACTACAAAATCATTGCAGTAAAATGCATTACAGGAAAGATTTAGCTCAAAGCAGTGTTAGACTGTTAGATGTGTACAACCACATAAATATATCACAACTTTATTATCTGCTAGATGTGATACAGATTCAACACTTCATCCAATGATGATTAAATAAAATAACAAGGTGTACCTTAAGAAGTTCATAAATATAGAACCGGATATCATAGTCTGTAAATGTTGGATAGAGGACTTTGAAATCTGTGCTGTTTACATATTCAAATACCAAACTTGGAATTTTTGATTGCTGGTCTCTGACGACATTAAGAAGCTTAATAATATTTGGACCACCACAAAGGTTCTGGAGAATTTTTATTTCCCTCTTTATCTGCATAGAAAAAAAATCACATATTTGGATAGCACAAAGGACGCGATGGGCAGGTAAATAGAGTTTAATGCAGCAGAAGGTGCATAGCCAACAAATGAGCAAGAGTGACATCACGCACTTCAAGAAACAGGCAAAACTTGTCAGCTGAAAAGGGCATGAAGACTAAATAACAGAGCTGATGCTAAACTGATCTCTAACGGTCACAAAATTAGAAGGTTTCGAACTGGTTAGTTGCATCATATGGTGCAAGTGTTTAGTCACAAGATGTGAGTTATGGATTGAAATGGATGAAGAGGCATAAGATCCCTTGACCAGCTAGTTAATTGTACGGTTGTACCTATCAGCTGCAAGCTGAAAATTGTAGAAATGGCATTAAACACGATCAGGGTGAAACTTTTCAGTAGACTAGCCAAGGAGGAAACCATAGTTAGAGAAGTACGAAATGCAGAGTACGTAACCATCGAATTACGCCATGTATTGATGTTCTCAGGCTCTCAGCTGTAATATAATAGCAGACCTTCAAAGTAAACAAGGATACCTTCTTTTTCTTAACAGGCTTGAGGATTTTAATGATGCATCGCTCATCGTTTGTTACATTAATCCCTTCAAAGACTTCACTGTATTTCCCTCTGCCAACTTTCCGCACGACCTCATAATCATCCTGCTCACTGAATGGGGAAGAACCATCAGTTGATCAAACTAAGTACATAGTTACAAGAAACAAGATATTTATTCCATACAAAATATATTTACTGTTTTTCACTCCGAAATTCACCAACTAAAATGGTGACAACACATGTCAAAATTTTGAAACAGTAAGCAAAAGTGGATTCACTACTGTGATAGCAATTGAGGGTCATATGACAATGGTTTAAACGTTCATAGAATTTGTCTAATTGAGCATTTTGGTTGGTGCAACTCTATTCTGTTTTGCTAAGAACGACCTTCCTACAGAGATATTAAATGGCCTCCATCAATGCTATTTTGCAGGTGTTTTAGTCTTCTGGTATAGAGTTCTCTGGATGCTCTACTCAAGGCATAATTCTAACAAGCACAACAGCTCAAACAACAAGTATAGTAAGAAGACCTGAAATAGCAAAACACTCATCAGTAGTACACTAGTACTCCCTCTGTAAAGAAATAAAAGAGCGTTTAGATGACTACATCAGTGATCTATACGCTCTTATATATTTCTTTACAGACGGAGTATTCAATAACAGCTTCAATCGAACCTCAGACAGACACCTAAAAAAATGATCACAGCCTGATGACCAAAGGTTTTCAAATCCTACAAACCAGAGTTCACTCCTATGGCTCCTCATTGTATAATACACCGATCAATCAAGCAATAGAACAACCCACCCAGTCCGTTCCAACCTCTGCAACTGAACATAAATCATAATACACCTTCGAACACAACATGTACCGATATATCCCCCAGCAGTAACACATTGTTGTTCTGTGAATTTTAGATGCGATCCTCCCGCATAATCACTCTACTCTAGATCATAGCACAGAGAAACACAGGGGCAGAGTGAGGCGCTGGTTTTATTTTTACCCCCATTGAACGGAGAGGGCCTCGTAGTCCCAGTAGTCCCTGGGCCGGCGCACGTTCACGTCTGCGTAGACGCGGGCCGTCGACATGGCCGCCGCGACGACGGCCGACCCCACCGAGCGGGCGCGGGGGAAGGAGCCCGCGTTCGCCGCCGCCCCCGCCGCAGCCGCCGCGAGGGCCGCGACGGTACCTGTGGCGAGGGAGCCGACGGTGGCGAGGAGGGAGGGGAGTATGGTGGCGGTGGTGGTGGGCTCGGGATTTTTGTTTCTTCTCTGTGCGGCGTGGGTGGGTTTGGGGCTAGGTCGTGTCGTTTGTACGGGGACGGGCCTATAACACGGCGTGCGGGGGCGTCGCCGGCGGCTTGCCGCTGGTGGAGGGGTGCGTCGCGCCGGCCAAACCGGTTAACCTGTGTTTGATCGGTGACTGTGAGACGATGTTGAATCTGGATCAGAAAAATACGGCCACGGAGAAACCGGAGCAAAAATAGGTTGGAAAAATAATTGCCTTTTTAAGTTTTTTTTTTGAGATAATGTCAGGGATCTACTTTGACACTTGAAAATCTTCGTCGGTGAAGACCAAGCAAAACCGTTTTATCTAAAAGCCCGGTCTGGTGACAAGCCTGGAAGCCCGGTCTGGACACATGCATTTTGGTCTAAAAAATCAATAATTAAGCTAAAAAGCTTGGTCCGGATGCCTGAAAACAGAAGCCCGGTTATCTTTTCGGATGTAAAACAAAACATGAGCTTGGCCCAGAGACAAGCCAGACTCGACACCACTCAGTTTTTCCGACTAGGTTGTTGAGATGCCAATGCCAATGTTTAATGTTATCACTAAGTATTGTCAAACAATATTACAAAACAACCATATAGAGATATTTATTGTCATGAGACGGGTTAAGGAGTTCAATGAGAAACACAAGAGTTGAGGGAAGAGATTTTGTGTGCCAGAGGGTACCTTTATCCTTTGATGGTAAAAAATCCTAACCAAAGACGGTAGATTATTTTCAGCATTTGAAATACCCAACCACCACGCTCCTTCCACATTGTCCATGTGATTATAGTGATAACAGGGGATACTACTTTGACTTATGTCTTGGAGATTGCAGTGTAGGTCGAAAAACAACCACTCCTTAACCATGGACAATAAAGATAAAGAGTGCAAGTCAAGCCATCCAACTACACTAAGTTCCCAAACTTCCTTTTGCATATGAGTGGTCAATCATAAGGTGTCTAGCATGTTCAGGTGTGTTGTGACAAGATGGATATCACTTATAATCAAGAATTCCTCTGTGATGTGCTCCAGGACATTATGTATAAGATGCAATTATGAATGATAAGCCAATGGAAGGACTTGCATTTTTTTTTCAGGCAGCCATGCCTTCCAAATTAAGAATTCCTCTGTGATGTACTCCAGGACATTATGTATAGAGATTAGAACATGCTCATGGTTAGTTGAGCATAGGCCTCCAACATTTGAATAACTATAGTGGTCGGAGAGCATGACAGCATGGAACCCAGAAGGAAGAAGTAGGGGTGTGGCGTTGTTCTGGCGAAGGGGGATAGATGTGATGCTCAGATCGTATGGTAGGATACATATAGACGTGGATGTGCGGGAGGATGATGGAAGGATGTGGAGGTTAACGGGTGTATATGGTGAATCAGTTACGGAGCGGAAGAGATACATGGCGTACCCTAAGACTTTTGGGGCAACAACATTAGGATGGGAGGCCGTGGTTATGCCTAGGAGACTTTAATGAAATCCTCTCGGATGATGAAAAGGTTGGAGGAGTGTTACGGCCACAAGTCATGATGGATAATTTCCGGGAAGCTTTGGTAGAGCTTAGCGACATTGGCTACTCAGGGGATAAATATACCTGGAGGAATCACAGCAAGGACATCCACAACTACATTTGTGAAAGGCTGGACCGTGCCACGGCTAACTCGGCTTGGTGTGAGATGTTTTCAGACTATACTGTGATCAATGGGCCACCCCGCCACTCGGATCATCGGTCGGTAGTTGTGTGCACTCGAGGAGAGGGGAGAACGCCTGCCCGTGGGGATAGGGGGTTTCGGTTCGAGGCGTGGTGGCTAAAGGAGGAGGGGTGTAGCGCTGAAATACAAGGAGCTTGGGAGGAGGGTATGCTGGGAGAGACAACAAATGTGGCCTACACACTTCGGTGTGTTGCAGGGAGAATGACAAAATGGCACAAGGAAGTTGTGGGGGAGCTAGATGGCCGCCTAAAGAAAGCAAAACGTGACCTGGAGAAGTGTATGTGTGCCCCGGTGTCAGAAAGGAAGATTAGGGAGGAGGCTAGGCTACAGTGTGCTGTGGAAGAGTTAGAGGTGAAGAAGAATATAAAAGCAAAGCAGCGATCACATGTTACCTGGCTGCGAGATGGCAATAGAAGCACGAAGTATTTCATGGTTGTGGCAAATGCTAGACGGAAGGCTAATAGAGTGAAGGGGTTAAGAAGGGAGGATGGATCGGTGGTGAAGGAGGGAGAAGGGCTTTCTAACTATATTTGCTCCTTTTTCAGGAATTGTTCACCTCATCAGCGGGTACAAGGATAAATGAACTCATTCAGAAAGTTGAGCCACGGGTCACAGAGGGCATGAGACTCATATTGGAGGCTGAATTTACTCGGGAGGAGGTCAAGGCAACGTTGGATCATATTGGGAACCTTAAAGCACCTGGACCCGATGGAATGCCCTCTCTTGTGTACAAGCAACATTGGCACTTTATGGGTGATAAAGTTGTTGAGGAAGTGCTTGCAGTTCTTAATGGGGCCGAGATGCCGGAAGGGTGGAACGATACGCTGGTTGTGTTCATCCCGAAGGTCAAGAACCCGAACCGGATTAAGGATCTCCGGCTCATCAGCTTATGCAACGTCATCTACCACTACTAGGAAAACCCTTACCAGTAGCGCTTGTTTTTTACTATTAGTAGCGAGGGTAGGCGCGCTACTGCTATGGCGCTACAGCTATTTTTTAGCAGTAGCGCTTGTTTAACCCAGAGCTACTGGTAGCTAAAGTAGTTGTAGCGCGCTTCCACCCAGCGCTACTGATATTTATCTACAGCGCGTGGAGCTAGCCAGTGCTACTGTTACTTGAGTGCTACTGGTAATCTTTACCCCCACGCCACTGCTAACTTTTGTATTTTTTTGCGTTTTGGCTCTGTACACAATTAAACAGATCCACCGTTTATACAATAACATGCATATTCATTGAAAAGCAAGTGAGTCATCGATGAGCCAAAGTTATTAGAAGTCTCGACATGTCTCAAATATCTCATCATCATCAATCATGGTCGAACACATGTCTCGAAATAGCGTTACAAGTCATTCCAAGTTCTCAATACATGCAACTACATGGTCACATACTCATGTTTCATCATCTATGTAGACTATGATATGACCGCATAGAAGATAAGAGCGATCACGATGATCAAAAGCGGTATTATGTAGTAGTTTTTGCAGCGGCGCTGGTTCTGAATCCCCTGTTGTGCTATGAATCTCAAGTAACTAGCTTCGGCTTCCGCTCTGCTATCAAACCCTTTCTGGCTTCCGCCGGAGAAGCTAGAGACTTGGGCCTGACACTCTGGCCACTCATCATACACACCCGGAACATGCCCTACATACACGACATACCACTTCCTCGCCATCGTTGATCTATATACCTGTCAGAGATGCACATATATATATATATATATACCATGAAGCGAATTCAACAAAATAGCTATGAAATAGAAGCAACATATATAGTAAACATAGTTAACAAATTTCATCGTACCGAAAGTAATTAACTAGAGCGCGGCACCATACATCTAATAGTTTCGTCATACTAAGAGATTCGAAGTTTCGTCGTACAGAAAGTAACAAGTAACTAAACAGACACATTGTTTTTAAGCAGTGCACTCTTCCCATCTGTCCATATCCAGAAGGGTGGACCCAAGCTTAGTGAAAGGCGTCATGTCCTGACGCTGTAGGGCAATGCGGGTTCGGACGTCAGCTCGCGATATTGGGCCGCCGTAGAACATCCCATTCTCTTTGAGGACATCTTTCATGATGATGGACACAATTTCCTGTTGGATCCGGTAGAAATCATTTCGAAGTCGATTATCTGGCACGGCTCCAAAGGCTTCGGCCAATCTCTGGATATGGGTATCGGATGAAGATTTCATGCAAAGTGATTGCACATCCCTTCTGTACTCCATCATTAGATGGATGACATAGAATCCATCATTCTCACTTCTTGCCGGTTGCTGGATGCAACAGAAGTCAGTCTTGTGGCTGAAACAAAGCCCGACCTTATTTTTTTTTTTTGCATTGGATGTAGCCACCCTGCATGCTGAAGCCCAGCATAGCTCTGTCCAGAACATACTTTATGTGTGTGTAATCTTTCTTCTGTATGTTCTTCGACGGGTCCAAATATAGAGCGCGGGAGTAACGCGGGTAAAGAACAATGAGAACGACACGACACCCCCCGCTGTGCAGAATACACGATCAAGTTTAGCCTCCATGCGTGCAAAGTAACTATTGAAATGCACGAAAGGATGTATGTGTTATAGTGCTATCCGCGGATGACTTACCTGGGATGATAAGGTAGGAGAATCGTTTCTTTGTCCTTATTGCTGACCAAGAATTCTTCAATGTACCGACTTGCATATTGACGGTTGGCGTCGTTGATTGACAAGAAGCCCTCATGCATGTAGTATGGGTCCGCGACCGCAAGACCGGTGATTTGCTCTCTCCTGGCGATGTAGTTCATGTGCAGCGCATACAGGCGGACGAACGTAAAATCGAGTGTCCTCATTTGAAACATTTGGAAGATGTAATCAAACCTTAGGAAGAAGAGGTCCGCGGGGCATGTGTGGACATACATCTTGCAACTGCTTGGCACATGAACCGTATAAAGTGGGTATCCTGGATCATCCGAGGCGAGGAGGCTTCTCTCTGTCGAAAGCACATGGCCATGGAGTCTCCTGAGATCCCCTTCTATGGCAGCTAATGCATTCGCCGGTACCATTGGATCTCCCGCGACATGGATTAATGGCACATGTTTCATCGGTACACGGTCAACCTTGGTCGAAGGCGGCTTGCTGCTAGAACCAACATTGCCAGCTTTATTGGATTTTCTCGCCACCGGTCTCTTCATCTGCTTCTTCTTGGTGGGCTCAGGTGCTGGTGGGTCTGTCAGACCCTCCCTGAGCACCACCCCTAGTGTTGTCAGGCTCAGCTTTGGACGACTCTGGCTAATTAGTTGAGCTTGGGTGGAGCCGGCATCTGGAGGCGTGTCCTGCGAGGATTGCATGAACAAAGACTTCTTGCACTCCAGAGGATGTTCCGGCTCTGGTACATGCATCTCATATTCATATGGTTGACTCATTGTTACTTCGTTGTCAAAGGCAGTATTGAGATACTGGAGAGGGTCATCGGCCTCCTCCATGTCATGATCCTTATCCTCTTCCATGGGGTAGATGGCATCATCTGCCGCCAGAACGGTTGGCCCTCCTTCCTCATGTCTCTCGGTCTCAGCAAGCAGCACAGACGATGGTTGTACTTGTGTAGGTGGTGTTATGGTCATACCTTCCTGAGGTCCCGTTGGTGTGCTCCCGGCCACCTCAACATGAAGAAGATTTTTCGGCCACAGGATCGGCCGATTTTTGCATTGGCCAAGCTGCGTGGGGGTCTCGTCATCCTCTCCATCGGTTTGTATCAGATGAGGGAGACCATCGTAGCCCGCTTTCACACTCGCCACGGAGACCCTTAAGGCATTATCAGGCATCTGCCGGCGGTGAAACAATCGATCCTTAGGCTTCACTATAGTACCCTTCCACACATCCACCAACCTGCCCTTCATGTTGTAAAGGAGGGTACATGGAGTGGAGTCGGCCTACAAAGACATATACGTGCGGCGTCAGAGATCCAAAAAGGACGGCAACTGAAGATTAATTAATTAGTTGAGTTGATGAAGGTGCGACGCGTATTTACCGTGAGGGCGTCGAGCTCAGCCAATGTCGACGGCCTGACATTCAAGCCAGAGACGGAGCTAGGGTTGCTGTGAGAGCTGGGTGGAGGAGCAGGTGCTGGAGGAGGTGCGGGTGCTGTTGCCATACTAGGTACGGGTATGTGTGCGGTGTTCATTGAGTTGCTCCCGGTGAAGCTGGGCATGGGAAAATCACTTGGTGGCGCGTTTGTATTTTGTTGCACCCATGTGACCACTGTTGGAATCAAGCTTGTAAAGGCAGCCACCATATCATCTCTACATGCAGTGATTATCTCTGCTTTGGTCTCAGCTTTTTCTTTCTCCATCGCCCGCGCCACCATCTCGTCGATAGTCACTTGACTGAACTTCTTTCTCTGTCTTTTGGCCTTAGGGTCCTCGTTATAATAGTACTTCCACGTGGCCCCATCCCCGGCGCCGTGCACACGTCCATATTGCGACCGCTGGCCGGGCGGGTGTCCCATCATTATGTTCATGGCCCGGTTGAAAGGAGTGTCCCACTTGTACTTCGCCGATGACTGAGTCAACTGAGTCGACGAGTCGCTCTCGGCCGCAAGCTTGTGTTGCTCTCTCTACAAAATGGACCGTGAATCATTTACGAATGCGACTAGAATGTAGTAGACTTCGTTGATCATAACCTAATATGTAAGGTGGTAAAAGGATAATTACCAGTATTCTCATGAATTTCCTAGTCGGCCCATCGGTGAAAAAATCTTTTTTGTGGGGTCCCATGAGAATCGGGCCCTAATGAAGTTGTGCTCTTGCTGGTCGGTGAACTCAGCCAATGGGTCTTGGTTCCCCTGACGTTCATGTTTTGCATCCTCCTTAGCCCACACGGGCCTCTTTCTCATGTAACCACGACTTCCAAGGCGGTGGTTCCCCATGTTCTTTGCCTGTAGCTGCTTGCCTCTCTCCAACCTGGCCTTGGAAGCTTCTTCATTGCAAGTCTCCTTGAACTTTTCAAAGTCCTCTATCATAATTTTCGGATTGTCTACAACAATCTCGGCGTAGGTTTCATGATTGCTACCTCTTGAGCACTGCGTTGGTTTTCCCCGAAGAGGAAGGGGTGATGCAGAAAAGTAGCGTAAGTATTTCCCTCAGTTTTTGAGAACCAAGGTATCAATCTAGTAGGAGGCTACGCGCGAGTCCCTCATACATGCACAAAACAAATAAATCCTCGCAACCAACGCGATAAGGGGTTGTCAATCCCTACACGACCACTTACGAGAGTGAGATATGATATATATGATAAGATAATATTTTTGGTATTTTTATGATAAAGATGCAAAGCAAAGCAAAGTAAAAAAGCAAAGGAAATTACTAAGTATTGGAAGATTAATATGATGAAGATAGACCCGGGGCCATAGGTTTCACCAGTGGCTTCTCTCAAGAGCATATGTATTCTACGGTGGGTGAACGAATTACTGTTGAGCAATTGACAGAATTGAGCATAGTTATGAGAATATCTAGGTATGATCATGTACATGGGCATCACGTCCGAGACAAGTAGACCGACTCCTGCCTGCATCTACTACTATTACTCCACTCATCAACCGCTATCCAGCATGCATCTAGAGTATTAAGTTAATGAAAACATAGTAACGCCTTAAGCAAGATGACATGATGTAGAGGGATAAACTCATGCAATATGATGAAAACCCCATCTTGTTATCCTCGATGGCAACAATACAATACGTGCCTTCCTGCGCCTACTGTCACTAGGAAAGGACACCCCAAGATTGAACCCAAAGCTAAGCACTCCTCCCATTGCAAGAAAGATCAATCTAGTAGGCCAAACCAAACTGATAATTCGAAGAGACTTGCAAAGATAACCAATCATACATAAAAGAATTCAGAGAAGATTCAAATATTGTTCATAGATAGACTTGATCATAAACCCACAATTCATTGGTCTCAACAAACACACCGCAAAAAGAAGATTACATCGAATAGATCTCCACAAGAGAGGGGGAGAACATTGTATTGAGATCCAAAAAGAGAGAAGAAGCCATCTAGATAATAACTATGGACCCGTAGGTCTAAGGTAAACTACTCACACTTCATCGGAGGGGCTATGCTGATGATGTAGAAGCCCTCCGTGATCGATGCCCCCTCCGGCGGAGCTCCGGAACAGGCCCCAAGATGGGATCTCGTGGATACAGAAAGTTGCGGCGGTGGAATTAGGGTTTTTGCTCCGTATCTGATCGTTTGGGGGTACGTAGGTATATATAGGAGGAAGGAGTACCTCGGTGGAGCAACAGGGGGCCCATGAGGGTGGAGGGCGTGCCTGGGGGGGTAGGCGCGCCCCCTACCTCGTGGCCTCCTCTTTTGTTTCTTGACGTAGGGTCCAAGTCTCCTGGGTCTTGTTCGTTGAGAAAATCACGTTCCCGAAGGTTTCATTCCGTTTGGACTCCGTTTGATAGTCCTTTTCTTCGAAACCCTAAAATAGGCAAAAAACAACAATTGTGGGCTGGGCCTCCGGTTAATAGGTTAGTCCCAAAAATAATATAAAAGTGGATAATAAAGTCCAATAATGTCCAAAACAGTAGATAATATAGCATGGAGCAATCAAAAGTTATAGATACGTTGGAGACGTATCAAGCATCCCCAAGCTTAATTCCTGCTCGTCCTCGAGTAGGTAAATGATAAAAACAGAATTTTTGATGCAGAGTGCTACTTGGCATAATTTTAATGTAATTCTTCTTAATTGTGGTATGAATATTCAGATCCAAAAGATTCAAGATAAAAGTTTAATATTAACATAAAAATAATAATATTTCAAGCATACTAACAAAGCAATCATGTCTTCTCAAAATAACATGGCCAAAGAAAGTTATCCCTACAAAATCATATAGTATGGCTATGCTCTATCTTCATCACACAAAGTATTTAAATCATGCACAACCCCGATGACAATCCAAGCAATTGTTTCATACTTTTGACATTCTCAAAAATTTTCAATCTTCACGCAATACATGAGCGTGAGCCATGGATATAGCACTATAAGTGGAATAGAATGGTGGTTGTGGAGAAGACAAGAAAGGAGAAGATAGTCTCACTTCAACTAGGTGAAGGAAATATGCCCTAGAGGCAATAATAAAGTTATTATTTATTTCCTTATATCATGATAAATGTTTATTATTCATGCTAGAATTGTATTAACTGGAAACATAATACATGTGTGAATACATAGACAAACTTAGTGTCACTAGTATGCCTCTACTTGACTAGCTCGTTAATCAAAGATGGTTATGTTTCCTAACCATGAACAATGAGTTGTTATTTGATTAATGGGATCACATCATTAGTTGAATGATCTGATTGACATGACCCATTCCATTAGCTTAGCACCCGATCGTTTAGTATGTTGCTATTGCTTTCTTCATGACTTATACATGTTCCTACAACTATGAGATTATGCAACTCCCGTTTACCGGAGGAACACTTTGGGTACTACCAAACATCACAACGTAACTGGGTGATTATAAAGGAGTATTACAGGTGTCTCCAAAGGTACATGTTGGGTTGGCGTATTTTGAGATTAGGATTTGTCACTCCGATTGTCGGAGAGGTATCTCTGGGCCCTCTCGGTAATGCACATCACATAAGCCTTGCAAGCATTACAACTAATATGTTAGTTGTGAGACGATGTATTACGGAACGAGTAAAGAGACTTGCCGGTAACGAGATTGAACTAGGTATTGGATCGACGATCGAATCTCGGGCAAGTAACATACCGATGACAAAGGGAATAACGTATGTTATTATGCGGTCTGACCGATAAAGATCTTCATAGAATATGTAGGAGCCAATATGGGCATCCAGGTCCCGCTATTGGTTATTGACCGGAGACGTGTCTCGGTCATGTCTACATTGTTCTCGAACCCGTAGGGTCCGCACGCTTAAGGTTACGATGACAGTTATATTATGAGTTTATGCATTTTGATGTACCGAAGGTTGTTCGGAGTCCCGGATGTGATCACGGACATGACGAGGAGTCTCGAAATGGTCGAGACATAAAGATTGATATATTGGAAGCCTATGTTTGGATATCGGAAGTGTTTCGGGTGAAATCGGGATTTTACCGGAGTACCGGAAGGGTTACCGGAACCCCCCGGGAGCTAAATGGGCCATGATTGGCCTTGGTGGAAAAGAGAAGTGGCAGCCCTACATGGGATGCGCGCCTCCCCCTTCCCCTAGTCCTATTAGGACTAGGAGAGGTGGTCGGCCCCCTCTCTCTCTTTTCCCCCTCCGCGAATGCTATTCCAACTAGGATTGGGGGGGGGATCCTACTCCCAGAGGGAGTAGGACTCTCCTGGCGCACCCCTTGAGGCCGGCCAGCCTCCCCCTTTGGTCCTTTATATACTGAGGTAGAGGCACCCTAGAACACACAAGTTGATCCATGTGATCTATTCCTTAGCCGTGTGCGGTGCCCCCAACCACCATAGTCCTCGATAATACTGTAGCGGAGTTTAGGCGAAGCCCTGCTGCTGTAGTGCATCAAGATCGTCACCACGCCGTCGTGCTGACGGAACTCTTCCCCGACACTTTGCTGGATCGGAGTCCGGGGATCGTCATCGAGCTGAACGTGTGCTCGAACTCGGAGGTGCCGTAGTTTCGGTGCTTGATTGGTTGAATCGTGAAGACGTACGACTACTTCCTCTACGTTGCATCAATGCTTCCGCAGTCGGTCTGCGTGGGTACGTAGACAACACTCTCCCCTCTCGTTGCTATGCATCACATGATCTTGCGTGAGCGTAGGAATTTTTTTGAAATTACTACAAAACCCAACAGTGGCATCCGAGCCTAGGTTATTTATGTTGATGTTATATGCACGAGTAGAACACAAGTGAGTTGTGGGCGATATAAGTCATACTGCCTACCAGCATGTCATACTTTGGTTAGGCGGCATTGTTGGACGAGACGACCCGGACCAACATTACGCGTACGCTTACGCGAGACCGATTTCCCCGACGTGCTTTGCACATAGGTGGCTTGCGGGCGACTGTCTCTCCAACTTTAGTTGAACCGAGTATGGCTACGCCCGGTCCTTGCGAAGGTTAAAACGGAGTCTATTTGACAAACTATCATTGTGGTTTTGATGCGTAGGTGAGATTGGTTCTTGCTTAAGCCCGTAGCAGCCACGTAAAACTTGCAACAACAAAGTAGAGGACGTCTAACTTGTTTTTGCAGGGCATGTTGTGATGTGATATGGTCAAGACATGATGCTGAATTTTATTGTATGAGATGATCATGTTTTGTAACCGAGTTATCGGCAACTGGCAGGAGCCATATGGTTGTCGCTTTATTGTATGCAATGCAATCGCGATGTAATGCTTTACTTTATTACTAAGCGGTAGTGATAGTCGTAGAAGCATAAGCTTGGCGAGACGACAACGATGCCACGATGGAGATCAAGGTGTCACGCCGGTGACGATGGTGATCACGACGGTGCTTCGGAGATGGAGATCACAAGCACAAGATGATGATGGCCATATCATATCACTTATATTGATTGCATGTGATGTTTATCCTTTTATGCATCTTATCTTGCTTTGATTGACGGTAGCATTATAAGATGATCTCTCACTAAATTATCAAGAAGTGTTCTCCCTGAGTATGCACCGTTGCGAAAGTTCTTCGTGCTGAGACACCACGTGATGATCGGGTGTGATTGGTTCTACGTTCAAATACAACGGGTGCAAAACAGTTGCACACGCGGAATACTCAGGTTATACTTGACGAGCCAAGCATATACAGATATGGCCTCGGAACACGGAGACCGAAAGGTCGAGCGTGAATCATATAGTAGATATGATCAACATAATGATGTTCACCATTGAAAACTACTCCATCTCACGTGATGATCGGTTATGGTTTAGTTGATTTGGATCACGTAATCACTTAGAGGATTAGAGGGATGTCTATCTAAGTGGGACTTCTTTAATTAACTTGATTAAATTGAACTTAAATTTATCATGAAACTTAGTACCTGATTAGTATCTTGCTTGTTTATGTTTAATTGTAGATAGATGGCTCGTGCTGTTGTTCCGTTGAATTTTAATGCATTCCTTGAGAAAGCAAAGTTGAAAGATGATGGTAGCAATTACACAGACTGGGTCCGTAACTTGAGAATTATCCTCATTGCTGCACAGAAGAATTACGTCCTGGAAGCACCGCTGGGTGCCAGGCCTGCTGCAGGAGCAACGCCGGATGTTATGAACGTCTGGCAGAGCAAAGCTGATGACTACTCGATAGTTCAGTGTGCCATGCTTTACGGCTTAGAATCGGGACTTCAACGACGTTTTGAACGTCATGGAGCATATGAGATGTTCCAGGAGTTGAAGTTAATATTTCAAGCAAATGCCCGGATTGAGAGATATGAAGTCTCTAATAAGTTCTATAGCTGCAAGATGGAGGAGAACAGTTCTGTCAGTGAGCATATACTCAAAATGTCTGGGTATAATAATCACTTGATTCAATTGGGAGTTAATCTTCCAGATGATTGCGTCATTGACAGAATTCTTCAATCACTGCCACCAAGCTACAAGAGCTTCGTGATGAACTATAATATGCAAGGGATGAACAAGACTATTCCCGAGCTCTTTGCGATGCTGAAAGCTGCGGAGGTAGAAATCAAGAAGGAGCATCAAGTGTTGATGGTCACCAAGACCACTAGTTTCAAGAAAAAGGGCAAAGGGAAGAAGAAGGGGAACTTCAAAAAGAACGGCAAGCAAGTTGCTACTCAAGAGAAGAAACCCAAACCTGGACCTAAGCCTGAAACTGAGTGCTTCTATTGCAAGTAGACTGGTCACTGGAAGCGGAACTGCCCCAAGTATTTGGCGGATAAGAAGGATGGCAAGGTGAACAAAGGTATATGTGATATACATTTTATTGATGTGTACCTTACTAATGCTCGCAGTAGCACCTGGGTATTTGATACTGGTTCTGTTGCTAATATTTGTAACTCGAAACAGGGACTACGGATTAAGCGAAGATTGGTTAAGGACGAGGTGACGATGCGCGTGGGAAACGGTTCCAAAGTCGATGTGATCGCAGTCGGCATGCTACCTCTACATCTACCTTCGGGATTAGTATTAGACCTAAATAATTGTTATTTGGTGCCAGCGTTAAGCATGAACATTATATCTGGATCTTGTTTGATGTGAGACGGTTATTCATTTAAATCAGAGAATAATGGTTGTTCTATTTATATGAGTAATATCTTTTATGGTCATGCACCCTTGAAGAGTGGTCTATTCTTGTTGAATCTCGATAGTAGTAACACACATATTCATAATGTTGAAGCCAAAAGATGCAGAGTTGATAATGAGAGTGCAACTTATTTGTGGCACTGGCGTTTAGGTCATATCGGTGTAAAGCGCATGAAGAAACTCCATACTGATGGACTTTTGGAACCACTTGGTACTTGCGAACCGTGCCTCATGGGCAAGATGACCAAAACACCGTTCTCCGGTACTATGGAGAGAGCAACAGATTTGTTGGAAATCATACATACAGATGTATGTGGTCCGATGAATATTGAGGCTCGTGGCGGATATCGTTATTTTCTCACCTTCACAGATGATTTAAGTAGATATGGGTATATCTACTTAATGAAACATAAGTCTGAAACATTTGAAAAGTTCAAGGAATTTCAGAGTGAAGTTGAAAATCATCGTAACAAGAAAATAAAGTTTCTACGATCTGATCGTGGAGGAGAATATTTGAGTTACGAGTTTGGTGTACATTTGAAAAATTGTGGAATAGTTTCGAAACTCACGCCACCGGGAACACCACAGCGTAATGGTGTGTCCGAACGTTGTAATCGTACTTTACTAGATATGGTGCGATCTATGATGTCTCTTACTGATTTACCGCTATCGTTTTGGGGATACGCTCTAGAGACAGCCGCATTCACGTTAAATAGGGCACCATCAAAATCCGTTGAGACGACGCCTTATGAACTGTGGTTTGGCAAGAAACCAAAGTTGTCGTTTCTGAAAGTTTGGGGCTGTGATGCTTATGTGAAAAAGCTTCAACCTGATAAGCTCGAACCCAAATCAGAGAAATGTGTCTTCATAGGATATCCAAAGGAAACTATTGGATACACCTTCTATCACAGATCCGAAGGCAAGACTTTTGTTTCTAAATTCAGAAACTTTCTAGAGAAGGAGTTTCTCTCGAATGAAGTGAGTGGGAGGAAAGTAGAACTTGACGAGGTAACTGTACCTGCTCCCTTATTGGAAAGTAGTACATCACAGAAAACTGTTTCGGTGACACCTACACCAGTTAGTGAGGAAGCTAATGATAATGATCATGAATCTTCAGATCAAGATACTACTGAACCTCGTAGATCAACCAGAGTAAGATCCGCACCAGAGTGGTACGGTAATCCTGTTCTGGAAGTTATGCTACTAGATCATGATGAACCTACGAACTATGAAGAAGCGATGGTGAGCCCAGATTCCGCAAAATGGCTTGAAGCCATGAAATCTGAGATGGGATCCATGTATGAGAACAAAGTATGGACTTTGGTTGACTTGCCCGATGATCGGCAAGCAATTGAGAATAAATGGATCTTCAAGAAGAAGACTGACGCTGACGGTAATATTACTGTCTACAAAGCTCGACTTGTCACGAAAGGTTTTCGGCAAGTTCAAGGGATTGACTATGATGAGACCTTCTCGCCCGTAGCGATGCTTAAGTCCGCCCGAATCATGTTAGCGATTGCCACATTTTATGATTATGAAATTTGGCAAATGGATGTCAAAACTGCATTCCTGAATGGATTTCTAGAAGAAGAGTTGTATATGATGCAACCAGAAGTTTTTGTTGATCCAAAAGGAGCTAACAAAGTGTGCAAGCTCCAGCGATCCATTTATGGACTGGTGCAAGCCTCTCGGAGTTGGAATAAACGCTTTGATAGTGTGATCAAAGCATTTGGTTTTATACAGACTTTCGGAGAAGCCTGTATTTACAAGAAAGTGAGTGGGAGCTCTGTAGCATTTCTGATATTATATGTGGATGACATATTGTTAATTGGAAATAATATAGAATTTCTGGATAGCATAAAGGGATACTTGAATAAGAGTTTTTCAATGAAAGACCTCGGTGAAGCTGCTTACATATTAGGCATAAAGATCTATAGAGATAGATCAAGATGCTTAATTGGACTTTCACAAAGCACATACCTTGACAAGATTTTGAAGAAGTTCAAAATGGATCAAGCAAAGAAAGGATTCTTGCCTGTGTTACAAGGTGTGAAATTGAGTAAGACTCAATGCCCGACCACTGTAGAAGATAGAGAGAATATGAAAGATGTTCCCTATGCATCAGCGATAGGATCTATCATGTATGCAATGCTGTGTACCAGACCTGATGTGTGCCTTGCTATAAGTTTAGCAGGGAGGTACCAAAGTAATCCAGGAGTGGATCACTGGACAGCGGTCAAGAACATCCTGAAATACCTGAAAAGGACTAAGGATACGTTTCTCGTATATGGAGGTGACAAAGAGCTCACCGTAAAAGGTTACATTGATGCAAGCTTTGACACTGATCCGGACGATTCTAAATCGCAAACCGGATACATGTTTACATTAAACGGTGGAGCTGTCAGTTGGTGCAGTTCTAAAACAAAGCATCATAGCGAGATCTACATGTGAAGCGGAGTACATAGCTGCTTCGGAAGTAGCGAACGAAGGAGTCTGGATGAAGGAGTTCATATCTGATCTAGGTGTCATACCTAGTGCATCGGGTCCAATGAAAATCTTTTGTGACAATACTGGTGCAATTGCCTTGGCAAAGGAATCCAGATTTCACTAGAGGACCAAGCACATCAAGAGACGCTTCAATTCCATCCGGGATCTAGTCCAGGTGGGAGACATAGAGATTTGCAAGATACATACGGATCTGAATGTTGCAGACCCGTTGACTAAGCCTCTTCCATGAGCAAAACATGATCAGCACCAAGGCTCCATGGGTGTTAGAATCATTGCTATGTAATCTAGATTATTGACTCTAGTGCAAGGGGGAGACTGAAGGAAATATGCCCTAGAGGCAATAATAAAGTTATTATTTATTTCCTTATATCATGATAAATGTTTATTATTCATGCTAGAATTGTATTAACTGGAAACATAATACATGTGTGAATACATAGACAAACTTAGTGTCACTAGTATGCCTCTACTTGACTAGCTCGTTAATCAAAGATGGTTATGTTTCCTAACCATGAACAATGAGTTGTTATTTGATTAACGGGATCACATCATTAGTTGAATGATCTGATTGACATGACCCATTCCATTAGCTTAGCACCCGATCGTTTAGTATGTTGCTATTGCTTTCTTCATGACTTATACATGTTCCTACAACTATGAGATTATGCAACTCCCGTTTACCGGAGGAACACTTTGGGTACTACCAAACGTCACAACGTAACTGGGTGATTATAAAGGAGTATTACAGGTGTCTCCAAAGGTACATGTTGGGTTGGCGTATTTCGAGATTAGGATTTGTCACTCCGATTGTCGGAGAGGTATCTCTGGGCCCTCTCGGTAATGCACATCACATAAGCCTTGCAAGCATTACAACTAATATGTTAGTTATGAGATGATGTATTACAGAACGAGTAAAGAGACTTGCCGGTAACGAGATTGAACTAGGTATTGGATACCGACGATCGAATCTCGGGCAAGTAACATACCGATGACAAAGGGAATAACGTATGTTGTTATGCAGCCTGACCGATAAAGATCTTCGTAGAATATGTAGGAGCCAATATGGGCATCCAGGTCCCGCTATTGGTTATTGACCGGAGACGTGTCTTGGTCATGTCTACATTGTTCTTGAACCCGTAGGGTCCGCACGCTTAAGGTTACGATGACAGTTATATTATGAGTTTATGCATTTTGATGTACCGAAGGTTGTTCGGAGTCCCGGATGTGATCACGGACATGACGAGGAGTCTCGAAATGGTCGAGACATAAAGATTGATATAATGGAAGCCTATGTTTGGATATCGGAAGTGTTCCGGGTGAAATCGGGATTTTACCGGAGTACCGGAAGGGTTACCGGAACCCCCCGGGAGCTAAATGGGCCATGATGGGCCTTGGTGGAAAAGAGAAGAGGCAGCCCTACATGGGCTGCGCGCCTCCCCCTTCCCCTAGTCCTATTAGGACTAGGAGAGGTGGCCGGCCCCCTCTCTCTCTTTTCCCCCTCCGCGAATCCTATTCCAACTAGGATTGGGGGGGGGGAATCCTACTCCCAGAGGGAGTAGGACTCTCCTGGCGCACCCCTTGAGGCCGGCCAGCCTCCCCCCTTTGGTCATTTATATACTGAGGTAGATGCACCCTAGAACACACAAGTTGATCCACGTGATCTATTCCTTAGCCGTGTGCGGTGCCCCCAGCCACCATAGTCCTCGATAATACTATAGCGGAGTTTAGGCGAAGCCCTGCTGCTGTAGTGCATCAAGATCGTCACCACGCCGTCGTGCTGACGGAACTCTTCCCCGACACTTTGCTGGATCGGAGTCCGGGGATCGTCATCGAGCTGAACGTGTGCTCGAACTCAGAGGTGCCGTAGTTTCGGTGCTTGATCGGTTGAATCGTGAAGACGTACGACTACTTCCTCTATGTTGCATCAACGCTTCCGCAGTCGGTCTGCATGGGTACGTAGACAACACTCTCCCCTCTCGTTGCTATGCATCACATGATCTTGCGTGAGCGTAGGAATTTTTTTGAAATTACTACGAAACCCAACACTAGGTGTATCAACGGGCTATGGAGATGCCCATTAATAGATATCAATGTGAGTGAGTAGGGTCTTGCCATGCAACAGATGCACTAGAGATATAAGTATATGAAAGCTCAACAAAAGAAACTAAGTGGGTGTGCATCCAACTTGCTTGCTCATGAAGACCTAGGGCATTTTGAGGAAGCCCATCATTGGAACATACAAGCCAAGTTCTATAATGAAAAATTCCCACTAATATATGAAAGTGATAACATTGGAGATTCTCTATCATGAATATCATGGTGCTACTTTGAAGCACAAGTGTGGTAAAAGGATAGTAACATTGTCCCTTCTCTCTTTTTCTCTCATTTTTTTTTATTATTTGGGCCTTTTCTCTTTTTTTATGGCCTATCTTTTTTTCGCCCGGAGTCTCATCCCGACTTGTGGGGGAATTATAGTCTCCATCATCCTTTCCTCACTGGGACAATGCTCTAATAATGATGATCATCACACTTTTATTTTCTTACAACTCGATACTTAGAACAAAAATATGACTCTATATGAATGCCTCCAGAGGTGTACCGGGATATGCAATGAATCAAGAGTGACATGCATGAAAGAATTATGAATGGCGGCTTTGCCACAAATACGATGTCAACTACATGATCATGCTAAGCAATATGACAATGATGGAGTGTGCATAATAAACGGAACGGTGGAAAGTTGCATGGCAATATATCTCGGAATGGCTATGGAAATGCCATAATAGGTAGGTATGGTGGCTGTTTTGAGGAAGGTATATGGTGGGTGTATGATACCGGCGAAAGGTGCGCGGTATTAGAGAGGCTAGCAATAGTGGAAGGAAGAAAAGTGCGTATAATCCATGGACTCAACATTAGTCATAAAGAACTCATATACTTATTGCAAAAATCTACAAGTTATCAAAGAAAAGTATTACGCGCATGCTCCTAGGGGGATAGATTGGTAGGAAAATACCATCGCTCGTCCCGGACCGCCACTCATAAGGAAGACAATCAAAAAATAAATCATGCTCCGACTTCATCACAAATCGGTTCACCATACATGCATGCTACGGGAATCACAAACTTTAAAACAAGTATTTCTCAAATTCACAACTACTCAACTAGCACAACTTTAATATCACCATCTTCATATCTCAAAACAATTATCAAGCATCAAACTTCTCATAGCATTCAACACACTCATAAGAAAGTTTTTACTATTCTTGAATACCAAGCGTATTAGGATTATTTAAGCAAATTACCATGCTATTTAAGACTCTCAAAATAATCTAAGTGAAGCATTAGAGATCAATAGTTTCTATAAAACAATTCCACCATCGTGCTCTAAAAAAATATGAGTAAAGTACTAGAGCAAAAACTATATAACTCAAATGATATAAGTGAAGCACATAGAATATTCTAACAAATTCCAAATCATGTATGGCTCTCTCAAAAGGTGTGTACAGCAAGGATTATTGTGGTAAACTAAAAAGCAAATACTCAAATCATACAAGACACTCCAAGCAAAACACATATCATGTGGTGAATAAAAATATAGCTCCAAATAAAGTTACCGATAGAAGTAGACGAAAAGAGGGGATGCCTTCCGGGGCATCCCCAAGCTTTGGCTTTTAGGTGTCCTTAGATTATCTTGGGGGTGCCATGGTCATCCCCAATCTTAGGCTCTTGCCACTCCTTGTTCCATAATCCATCAAATCTTTACCCAAAACTCGAAAACTTCACAACACAAAACTTAAAGTAGAAAATCTCGTGAGCTCCGTTAGCGAAAGAAAACAAAAGACCACTTCAAGGTACTGTAATGAACTCATTCTTTATTTATATTGGTGTTAAACCTACTGTATTCCAACTTCTCTATGGTTTATAAACTATTTTACTAGCCATAGATTCATCAAAATAAGCAAACAACACACGAAAAACAGAATCTGTCAAAAACAGAACAATCTGTAGTAATCTGTAGCTAGCGCAAGATCTGGAACCCCAAAAATTCTAAAATAAATTTCTGTACGTGAGTAATTTATCTATTAATCATATGAAAAAATAATTAACTAAATATCACTTTCCAAATAAAAATGGCAGCAGTTCTCATGAGCGCTAAGGTTTCTGTTTTTCACAGCAAGATTAACAAGACTTTCCCCAAGTCTTCCCAACGGTTCTACCTGGCACAAACACTAATTAAACACAAAAACACAACCTAAACAGAGGCTATATAAATTATTTATTACTAAACAGGAGCAAAAATCAAGTAATAAAAATAAAATTGGGTTTCCTCCCAACAAGCGCTATCGTTTAATGCCCCTAGCTAGGCATAAAAAGCAAGGATAGATCTAGGTATTGCCATCTTTGGTAGGCAATCCATAAGTGGCTCTCATAATATATTCATAAGGTAATTTGATTTTCTTTCTAGGAAAGTGTTCCATGCCTTTCCTTAACGGAAATTGGAATCTAATATTTCCTTCCTTCGTATCAATAATTGCACCAATCGTTCTAAGGAAAGGTCTACCAAGAATAATAGGACATGAAGGATTGCAATCTATGTCAAGAACAATAAAATATACGGGCACATAATTCCTATTTGCAACAATAAGAACATCATTAATTCTTCCCATAGGTTTCTTAATAGTGGAATCCGCAAGGTGTAAGTTTAGAGAGCAATCATCAAAATCACGAAAACCTAACAAATCACACAAAGTCTTTGGAATCGTGGAAACACTAGCCCCCAAATCACATAAAGCATAAAACTCATGATATTTAATTTTAATTTTAATAGTTGGTTCCCACTCATCATAAAGTTTTCTAGGGATAGAAACTTCCAATTCAAGTTTTTCTTCATAAGATTGCATCAAGGCATCAACGATATGTTTAGTGAATGCTTTATTTTGACTATAAGCGTGAGGAGAATTTAGCACGGATTGCAACAAGGAAATACAATAAATCAAAGAGAAATTTTCATAATTAAATTCCTTGAAATCCAAAATAGTGGGTTTAGCAACATCTAGGGTTTTAATTTCTTCGACCCCACTTTCATCAATTTTAGCATCAAGATCTAAAAACTCTGAATTCTTGGAACACCTTCTAGGTAAAGGTGGATCATATCCAGTACTATCATTATTAAGATTCATATTGTAAAACAAAGATTTAATAGGGGATACATCAATAACTTTTAGATCTTCATCTTTATTTTCATAGAAACTAGAAGAACATGCTCTTATAAAGGCATATTTCTTAGCACGCATCCTAGCGGTTCTTTCTTTGCACTCATCAATGGAAATTCTCATGGCTTTGAGAGACTCATTGATATCATGCTTATGTGGAATAGATCTAAGTTTCAAAGAATCAACATCAAGAGAAATTCTATCAACGTTCCTAGCCAACTCATCAATCTTAAGCAATTTTTCTTCAATCAAAGCATTGAAATTCTTTTGCGAAGTAATAAATTCTTTAATATTAGATTCAAAATTAGAGGGCATCTTATTATAATTTCCATAAGAATTGTTGTAGGAATTCCATAATTATTAGAGGGATTACTAGGATAAGGCCTAGGATTAAAATTTCCTCTATACGCATTGTTACCAAAATTATTCCTACCAACAAAATTCACATCCATAGATTCATCATTATTTTCAATCAAAGTAGACAAGGGCATATCTTTAGGATCAGAAGAAACACTTTTACTAGCAAATAATTTCATAAGTTCATCCATCTTTCTACTCAAAACATTAATTTCTTCTGTCGCATGCACCTTTTTATTAGTAGATCTTTCAGTATGCCATTGAGAATAATTAACCATAAAATTATCTAGGAGTTTAGTAGCTTATCCTAAAGTGATTTCCATTAAAGTGCCTCCCGCGGCCGAATCTAAAAGATTTCTAGAAGCAAAATTCAATCCGGCATAAAATTTTTGTATAATCATCCACCAATTCAAACCATGAGTAGGGCAATTACGTATCATTAATTTCATCCTCTCCCAAGCTTGTGCAACATGTTCATGACCAAGTTGCTTAAAATTCAAAATATCGTTTCTAAGGGAGATGATCTTAGCGGGAGGAAAATATTTAGAGATAAAAGCATCTTTGCACTTATTCCATGAATCAATACTATTTTTAGGCAAAGACGAAAACCAAGCTTTAGCACGATCTCTAAGCGAAAAAGGAAATAGCTTCAATTTAACAATATCATTATCTACATCTTTCTTCTTTTGCATATCACACAAATCAACGAAGCTATTTAGATGGGTAGCGGCATCTTCACTAGGAAGGCCGGAAAACGGATCTTTCATGACAAGATTCAGCAAACTAGTATTAATTTCACAAGATTCAGCATTGTTAAGAGGAGCAATCAGAGTGCTAATAAAATCATTGTTGTTGGTATTGGTAAAGTCACACAATTTAGTGTTATCTTGAGCCATCGTGACAAGCAAGCAAACTAACACACAAGCAAAGAAAAAGCAAGCGGGCAAAAAGAAGCAAATAGAGAAGGAGAGGGAGGAAAGAGAGAGAGGGCGAATAAAACGGCAAGGGTGAAGTGGGGGAGAGGAAAACGAGAGGCAAATGGCAAATAATGTAATGCGGGAGATAGGGATTGTGATGGGTACTTGGTATATTGACTTTTGCGTAGACTCCCCGGCAACGGCGCCAGAAATCCTTCTTGCTACCTCTTGAGCACTGCGTTGGTTTTCCCGAAGAGGAAGGGATGATGCAGCAAAGTAGCGTAAGTATTTCCCTCAGTTTTTGAGAACCAAGGTATCAATCCATTAGGAGGCAACGCGCGAGTCCCTCGTACCTGCACAAAGCAAATAAATCCTCGCAACCAACGCAATAAGGGGTTGTCAATCCCTACACGGCCACTTACGAGAGTGAGATCTGATATATATGATAAGATAATATTTTTGGTATTTTTATGATAAAGATGCAAAGGAAAATAAAAGCAAAGTAAAAAGCAAAGGAAATTACTAAGTATTGGAAGATTAATATGATGAAGATAGATCCGGGGCCATAAGTTTCACCAGTGGCTTCTCTCAAGAGCATAGGTATTCTACGGTGGGTGAACGAATTAGTGTTGAGCAATTGACAGAATTGAGCATAGTTATGAGAATATCTAGGTATGATCATGTATATAGGTATCACGTCCGAGACAAGTAGACCGACTCCTGCCTGCATCTACTATTATTACTCCACTCATCGACCGCTATCCAGCATGCATCTAGAGTATTAAGTTAATGAAAACATAGTAACTCCTTAAGCAAGATGACATGATGTAGAGGGATAAACTCATGCAATATGATGAAAACCCCATCTTGTTATCCTCGATGGCAACAATACAATACGTGCCTTGCTACCCCTACTGTCACTGGGAAAGGACACCCCAAGATTGAACCCAAAGCTAAGCACTCCTCCCATTGCAAGAAAGATCAATCTAGTAGGCCAAACCAAACTGATAATTCGAAGAGACTTGCAAAGATAACCAATCATACATAAAAGAATTCAGAGAAGATTCAAATATTGTTCATAGATAGACTTGATCATAAACCCACAATTCATTGGTCTCAACAAACACACCGCAAAAAGAAGATTACATCGAATAGATCTCCACAAGAGAGGGGGAGAACATTGTATTGAGATCCAAAAAGAGAGAAGAAGCCATCTAGATAATAACTATGGACCCGTAGGTCTGAGGTAAACTACTCACACTTCATCGGAGGGGCTATGGTGATGATATAGAAGCCCTCCGTGATCGATGCCCCCTCCGGCAGAGCTCCGGAACAGGCCCCAAGATGGGATCTCATGGATACAGAAAGCTGCGGCGGTGGAATTAGGGTTTTTGCTTCGTATTTGATCGTTTGGGGGTACGTAGGTATATATAGGAGGAAGGAGTACGTCGGTGGAGCAACAGGGGGCCCACGAGGGTGGAGGACGCGCCTGGGGGGGGGGGTAGGTGCGCCCCCTACCTCGTGGCCTCCTCTTTTGTTTCTTGACGTAGGGTCCAAGTCTGCTGGGTCTTGTTCGTTGAGAAAATCATGTTCCCGAAGGTTTCATTCCATTTGGACTCCGTTTGATATTCCTTTTCTTCGAAACCCTAAAATAGGCAAAAAACAACAATTCTGGGCTGGGCCTCCGGTTAATAGGTTAGTCCGAAAAATAATCTAAAAGTGGATAATAAAGCCCAATAATTTCCAAAACAGTAGATAATATAACATGGAGCAATCAAAAATTATAGATACGTTGGAGACGTATCAATGGTCTACTTGAATCGCCTTTTTCACCCTAGTTTTGTTCATTCTTCAAATGTTCATTCTTTCGGATTTTTGTGGTGTTGATGTTAGCGGTATCCCGTAGGATGCATGCTAGTTGGTTGCCATAACACGCTGCCACTTCTCACGGCTCTATTGGCTCGAACTCGCCAGGGTTCACCGTCGTGACCACCAGTCTTCCGGTGCCGAGCTCATTTGGGCGTCGTGTCCTCTTTTCCTTCTTTCCCTCACTGGCTTGGGAGGTCCCACCTTCCGTGCTGTAGTTAGGAACATCATTAGCGTCAGTTTCAGTGTCGGTGTCGTTGGTGGCATCAGTGTCGGCGCCGGCGCCACCATCGTCGTCATCCGTCATGACAAGGGGGTCCGGACACCCAGCTTGCTGTCTCTCTTGATCCGCCAGAAAGTCAAGGTAGGCGTGTGCTCGACCTAATTGGGACTGTGAACCTCCGGCCTCATCGGTGTCGGTCATGTTTCCTAGGGTTCAATGTCATAGTTGTTTAATTATTGAGCTTTATATAATAAAGTGAATAATGAAAAAAAAAGTGACCTTTGTTTTGCCGGAAATATCGTTTCATTCCCGTCGCGACAAATCTCGAGCACTCGATATGTCCAACTTTCTAGCACAAGTCATGCCGAAATTCATGGAAAATTTTGGCATGACCTTTGCTAGAAAGTGCACATATAGAGCGCCTAAATTTGCCGGAATGGAAATGAATCAACATTTTTGGCAAAACATAGGTCACCTTTTTAACAGCAAGCATTTCAGCACTCTAACAACAATTTTAACAGCACATTATGAGCACTCTAAGAAGATGAAACAAACATCACAGGCTTTGTTGCTACTGACATATACACAATCATGAACATTGCTGCCCAACTGATGCAAGAAAGATCAACTACCATAGTAAAACTGCAAGCTCATTAACCAATCAAACAGCTCCACTCCCCATTGCATCATTATGAACACTTTAACAACCACATTATGAACACTCCCCCCTGCATCATTATGTGCTGACATATGAAGAGGGATGGAAGAGGGGGTGGCGCACCTCGGGGTTGGGATCGGGGTCGGGGTCACCGGGGCAGAGGAGGGGCCGGGGGGGGGGGGGGGTTGAGGGCGTCCTTCTCCTCCTCGTCGATCTGCGCCTAGCTTCGATCTACAGAAAGACCTAATTTGGTCAGAGAGAGAGTGATCAAATTTTCAAACACTTCCATTAAAAATCCTCATTTTCAAAATGGACAGCAACATAAGCTAATTTGCAAAAACTGTAATTTTCATTTTCATTTTCATTTAAAAACAAAGCAACATAAGCTAATTTTCATTTCAATATTCTGTCAAAGCTCATTTTAATTCTCCATCAAAGCTCATTTTCATTTAACTAAATTTAGTCAAAACAGTAGTAACAGTAAATTAAACTTGCTCGTACCACCACAGAAACCAGCAGAATACACTAACTAACACTAACAGCAATTAAGCTAAGCACCATCACTAGGCTAACACTAACACTAACTAACACTAACAACAATTAAATTAAGCTCGTACGCACGGGGCGGGGGGAGGGGGAGGGGGAGGGAAAGGCACCTGTCCACGAAGTGCTCGCTGGCGTTGCTGGGCGTCGCCGACTGCTTCACGGAGGGAGGCGCTGAGGGGTCGGGGTCGGTGGCTGGCATCGGGGTCGCCGGGGTCACTGAGCCTTGTTGATCTGCAGAGACATACCGGAGCAGGAGGGGGTCAGAGAGAGAGAGAGAGAGAGAGAGAGAGAGAGAGCAGGGGCTGAGGGGCCGGAGAGGAAGGAAGAGGGGGCGGGGGGCCTACCGGAGCGGGAGGGGGTCGGTGGCCGGCGTTAAGGTCGGGGCTGAGGTCGAGTCCAGCGTCGGCGGTGGCATGGGTGGTGCGGCGTCGGCGGGGCGGCGTCGGCTGCGGCGTGGGCGGGGCGGCGTCGGCGGCACCGTGGGCGGTGCGGCATCGATGGTGGCGTCAGAGAAAAGGGGATCGACGAGCGGCGCGAGTAAGAGATAGGAAAGAGGGGAGCTAGCCGACCGGTGCTGTAGGAAACTTAGCTATAGCGCGTGTGGGAAAAACGCGCTATAGCTAAGTTAGCTATAGCGCTGGTCTAGCAAAACAGTGCTACTGCTAACTTTTTTTCTTTATATTTTTATTTTTGTTTTTCTTAGCTATAGCGCTGCCCAGGATAAAACGCGCTACTGCTAACTTTTTTTCTTTATTTTTTCTTTTTCTTTTTCTTAGCTATAGCGCTGCCCAGGCCAAAACGCGCTACTGCTAACTTTTTTTCTTTTTTTATTTTTCTTTCTTTTTTTATTTTTCTTGCATTTCATTTTCCACAACTTATTAGTTCCTTTTCCTTTTTCTTTTCATTTCATTTTGCAAAACTTCCTTTGTTTTTCTTTTTCTTTTTCTTTTTGATTTGCACTTTTCTTTTTCTTATCTTTCTTTTGCACTTTTCTTTTTCTTCCTTTTGAACTTTGGGGATTAGTTTGTCAGCTTGGGCGATGACGACACTTCAGACTGATCTTCTTCCCCCTTTTGTTCGTTGCCGAATAATTGAGCCCATGGTCATGATTTTTCCTTCTCCAGGGATTATGATCTTTCGTAGGTAATGTAATCTTCATTCTTCTTTTGACATATGTTTCGTCGTCATCAGCATCATCTTCCCTCATCGGATCATCGTACTGGTCATAGTCTTCCTCATTGGCGACTCCATCCATTCCGGCGATGCTCCTTTTGCTTCTCCTCACGACAACACGGCTGGGATTGGTCGGATCAGTTATGAAGAAACATTGTGTCACGTGTTTAGCGTGTACCCATGGCTCATTTTTGGCGATGGCGTTGACAATACCGCTATCGGAGTCGGGTATACACATGGTAGTGAAATGTCGGTTTTCTCTGTGTACATTCTTAGCTCATCTGACACAGAACATCACCGCGCTATGCAATCCAGAGTAGTTAAGCTCCCATATCTCTTCGACCCTTCCGTAATATCTTTCAATTACATTCCCGGTCATGGCTTCCATCGTCACCCCTAAGTTTTGGTCATCACTGTTTATATCTTTCTCCTCCGTGTAGAACGTGTATCCGTTGATATCGTATGCTTGATAAGTCGTGAGGTTGGTCGAGGGGCCATGTGCTAAGGCGTATATGAGTGTTCCGTTCGGACAACCCTCTTTCGGGGGATTAGCTAGAACTCGCTCTTTGAACCAACACACGAAAGTGGAGTTGTGTTCTCTAATAACTTCAGCGTCTGTCCTGTGCACCCCACGGTCACGGTACTTCTTTGCGATGGTCTCTTTGTGAAGTGTCACGAAATCTTCTAGCACATCTAGGTGTTGTAGCACTACTAAGTTTGCCATGTCAAGGTCGTTTTGTCGGCCCAAGCATAACACATTCACATCCCTATGACCGTTGGTGTGGCCTTCGCCTTCGAGCCTTCCACAGTGCTTGTTGACGGGCAAACCAACAACAGGGTCTTTGGTCAGATAACTCTCACAGAAAGAGATGCACTCTTTGGTCAGATATCCCTAGGCTATGCTTCCATTTGGACGGGACATGTTACGAACGAATCCTTTGATGACCCCATTTATCCTCTCGAATGGCATCATGCTATGCAGGAATGTCGGCCCTAGGTCGATGATGTCGTCCACGATGTGGACACATAGATGCACCATGACATCAAAGAACGCGGGTGGGAAGTACATCTCTAGCTCATTCAGTATGACAACAATCTCTTCCTGTAGCCTATGGAGTTGCTTCACACTGATCGACTTTCGAGAGATAGCACCAAAAAGGTGGCATAGGTTAGTAAGCGTCTCACGCACATGTGTGTCCATAATCCCTCTAAGTGCAACCAGGAGTAACTGTGTCATCATCACATGATAGTCGTGAGACTTCATCCCACTGAACCTTTTTTTCTTAGTGTCCAGATATCTGCTTATCTTCCCACAGTATCTAGAACTAACTTTAATTCCGGCAAGGCACTTGAACAATTGATCGACCTCCTTCGAATCTAAGGTGAAGCAAGAGTGGGGCAATATTGTTCTTCCTTCTTCTTTACTTTTTTACCCCTATCTTCCGTCTCCATCTCCTCTGACGACCTTTTACCGGGCATTTGGAGATCTTTCCTGATTTTCAAAAATTCCAAGTCTTTTCTTGCCTTCGGCCCATCCTTGGTCCTCTCCGGCATGTTCATCAATGTTCCAAGCAAACTCTCAAGGATATTTTTTGTGATATGCATTTAATCAAGGCTATGAGGCGTGTCAAGTATGGGCCAGTATTCCAAGTCCTAGAAAACAGATCTCGTCTTCCATATCTTCAGCAGGGGCTCCGGCGTCTTTTTCTTCGTCTTTCCCGGTGAGGGGCACTCTTCCTTGTTCTTTAATAACTCATATATTTCTGCACCGCTACGCTTACGTGGAGGACCTCGATGCTCAGCCTTACCATTGAATAGATCTCCACGCTTTCTCCATGGGTCATCCTTCTCGAGCCATCTTCGATGCCCCATGTACATGATTTTCAAAGACCCGCCATCTTTCGATAGCTGCAGAGAAGTTGTATCATCCATGCACCTCGTGCATCCGCAATATCCGTGGCACACCTGGCCGGAGAGATAGCCGTAACAGAGATAGTCCTGCACCGTCGTGATCAGCGCGGCTCTCATGTATAAATACTCTCCTTTGCTTGCATCCCATGTCTTGGCTGGCGTTGTCCATAAGGTCTGTAACTCCTCTTTTAGTAACCCGAGATACAGATTTATATCATTTCCCGGTTGTTTCGGCCCTTGAATAAGCATAGCCATGTGTATGTATTTTTCCTTCATGCACAACAAGGGGGGAGGTTGTACATCCATACAAACACGGGCCATGTGCTATGATTGGTGTTCTGGTTGCCAAATGGATTCATGCCATCACTACTAGCGTCAAGCACGATGTTCCTTGGATCATTTGCGAAAAATTCAAATTCAACATTTAATGCTCTCCACTGGCTAGCATCTGCGAGGTGTCTCAGCTTCGGCTCATCTCTGTCATCTGGCTTCACCCTCTCCGCATGCCAGCGCATAAGCTTTGCTTCCTTAGGATCTACAAAATATCGCTGTAGACGCGGAGTGATCGGAAAGTACCATACAACTCTCTGTGGAGCTTTCTTTCCGGCCTTTTTATATCGCGAAGCATTGCACTTTGGACAGATGGTTTTTTCCGCGTGCTCATTCCGATATATGATGCAATCATTGATGCATGTGTGATATCTAATATGTGGCAGACCAAGAGGGCACACGATTTTCTTTGCCTCTTCGACACTAGTAGGACACAGGTTTCCCGCGGGAAGAACCTTCTTTAGGTACTTCAGAAGCTCATCCAGGCTTGTATCTGTCCATTTGTTTTTTGCCTTCATCTTTAGAAGTTCTAGTGTGAAACTCAAGCGGGTCACCTCGGGATTGCAACCATCATACAAAGGAGTCATCGAGTCTACCTCCAGTTGCGCCAGTTTGGCCTCCTCTCTTGAAGCAGCTCTATAGCTAGTCGTCTTCTTGCGAAGCAGGTCTCAATCATGCGGGTCCTGCATGGCTGAACTTAGTGGCGACGAAGACGGCGGCGTGTCCGCGTCTTCTCCGCCTTGAACTGCCTCTTCGCCATCGACATTTCCGAGGCCGTCTTCCTCTTCGGGCACATAATCGGTCATCTCTTTGTCTGGTGGCCCCATGTCGTTATTTCCTGCCCCGTCAACGTCCTCCTCCTCCTCCTTCTCCTCATCAGCATCATCATCATCATCATCTTCACTTATCCATCGAGTATGGCCATGCATGAAACCTTGCATGAGCAGGCGCGTCTTGAATTTACCACCCTGAAAGGGGTCGAGCCTGACTCTTCCTTTGCATTTTCGACACGGACATAAAACATCCTTCAGTCTTTTTTCATACATGTCATCCACAGCGGATTGCCAGTATCTTTCCACCATCCTTCCATTGACCTTCATGATCACCTGCACGTAGAGCAAATATTATAATCACGTATATATGCATGCATGGATCAAATTCATACAAAAATTCGGCATGACCTTCCCTAAACATAGGACATATTGAGTTTGCCCGAAATTCACCAAAACGGAAAAGAATCGACATTTCAACAAAACATAGGCAAACTCATGTCACTCACATGCCACACACAATTCGGTATATTCATATCGCACATAGTTTCGGTCCTAATCGCAAACACACATATTTCCATTCTTGCACAACTCTTTTTTTGCTCACCTATTTGTCGAGAGGAATATCGAGCACCTTCTTATAATTAGCTAGTAGCTCTAGATAAAGCTATGAGAGGGAGGAGGGAGGGCATTAATGGAGGGGGTGGTGGAGGGGTGAAGAAGAGAAGGGGAGAAGGGGCAAAAGAAAGGAAGAGGAAGGAGGGAGGGCATTAATGGAGGGGGTGGTGGAGGGGCAAAGAAGAGAAGGGGCAAAAACAAGGAAGAGAAAGGAGGGAGGGCATTAATGGAGGGGGAGGAGGGGCAAAGAAGAGGGGGTAGCATTGAAGGACAAGCAAGTGCAAGAGGGAGGGGGGAGAAAGAAAGGGGGAGGAAGAAGAAGGGGGAAAGGTGGCAGATATTTTGGCTGGCGACCATAGCAGTAGCGCTGGGCACCAAAGCGCGCTACTGCTATGTGTGCCAGCCAAAATATCTACTGGTACATAAAACTAGCTATAACGCTTGCCCAAAAAACACGCTACTGGTAAAAGATTACACATAGAAGAAGTAGCAGTAGCGCTTCTTAATGGCCCCGCGCTACTGCTATTTTCTTAACAGTAGCGCTTGTTAGGGTACCAACGCTGCTACTATTTTTTGGCCAGGGGGTGTGGTGTGGCTAATGTACCATTTGCGTGCCCTATAGAAACCAACGCTGCTGCTAAGTTGTACTAGTAGCGCGGTTTGTAACACACGCTACTGCTAATTATCAGTAGCGTGGGCTCCAAAACACACGCTACTGGTAAATTTCTATGTATAAGCCTTTTCCTAGTAGTGTACAAGCTTGTGTCCAAGGTTATTGCTAATCGGCTGAAGTTGATTCTTCCAGCCATCATATCGAAGAACCAGAGTGCATTCGTCCCTGGATCACGGATAACATCCTCGTGGCCTATGAAGTGTCACACTATCTGCTCAATAAGAAGAAGGGAAGAGAAGGGGTGGCAGCGGTGAAAGCAGACATGAGCAAGGCATATGATCATGTCGAATGGAGCTTTGTGCAAGCCATGCTTACCAAGTTGGGGTTTAGCAATGCCTGGGTAGAGTTGATCATGAAATGTATAACCTCGGTCCGCTACCAGATCAATGTCAATGGCGAGCTAACTCAACAATTCTACCCTACCCGTGGCCTATGGCAGGAAGACCCGGCGTCCCCATATCTCTTTGTCATTTGTGCGGAGGGACTTTCAGCCTTACTCCATGATGCAGAAAGAGCTGGTAGGATCAGCGGAGTAAAAGTTTGTAATGCTGGCCCGGTGGTGTCCCATCTCTTGTTTGTCGATGACTCGGTGCTGCTGCTGAAAGCAAACCAAGAACAAGGAGCATACCTGAAAGAAATTCTTGACCTCTATGAGGACTGTTCGGGCCAGTGTATCAACACAGAGAGATCTTCTATTATGTTTAGCCCAAACACTCCAACTGAGGTGAAAGAAGATGTGAAGGAGGCGTTGCAAATTTGGAGTGAAACATGGAATGAGAAATACCTTGGGCTACCCGTACATGTGGGTTGATCGAGGTAGAGGGCGTTCTCCTTTGTAAAGAGTGGTATGGCTGGAAGGGTCTATGGGTGGAAGGAGAGGATGATCGCGAAGTCAGGAAAGGAAACACTTGTCACTGCTGTGGCCCAAGCGATTCCAACCTTCACTATGTCCTGTTTTTACTTGAAAAAAACTTTTTGTAAGGAACTCAGCTCACTCATTGGTACTTACTGGTGGAGCCAGCAAGAGAAAGAGAACACAATGCATTGGATCAGTTGGAAAAAACTAACGGAATCAAAGGCGAGGGGCGGGCTTGGATTTCGAGATATGTATAGCTTGAATGTAGCGATGCTTTCACATCAAATCTGGAGATTTATTCAGAACCCAGACACACTATGTGCAAGGCTACTGAAAGCAAAATAATTTCCTGACACACATATCCTGGAGGCAGTTCCAAAGGAAGGCATTTCCTATGCTTGGAGGAGCTTGTTGCATGGACTGGAGCTTGTTCAAGGAGGGCTGTATTTGGAGAATTGGAGATGGCAGGGATGTCAACATCTGGGCTGACCCTTGGATTCCAAGACCTTGGTCACGACGTGTTATCCCTCCAAGAGGCGCACATCTCCTGGAGCAATTATGTGATTTGATAGACCCTGCGACCGGGAACTGGGATGAAAGACTTGTCCATGAGACCTTCTGGGCGGATGATGTGCAACATATACTCGCAATTCCACTCAGAGAAGGGGTCCATGATTTCATAGCGTGGTAGTATGATGCAAAGGGTCTACATTCGGTTAAAAATGCCTATAAGCTTCATGTGCAGCTTGCTACTCACCAACAAAACGGAGGTGCGGGGCAGAGCACATCAGCGGCCGACAATCTAGATAGCACCCAGGATGACACATGGAAAAGAATTTGGAAATTACCGTGCCCGAAGAACATTCAAATGTTTGCATGGAGAATGAAGCATGAGTCACTCGCCCTAAGGACCAACATAGAGCATAGAGGAATCCCCATTGCTGACACCAAGTGCTTGTTCTGCGGACGGGTGGATGAGGATGGTGCACATCTTTTCATTAAATGCAAATTTGTTAAACCAGGCTAGAGAGAAATGGCTCTAGAAAAAGTAGAGAATGGAACTGGAAGACATCAACTCTGTGCATGCAATGTTCGATTACCTACGGGGTCTAGATGAGGAAAAAGACTCCTGGTAATCACTTTCTGGTGGCTTTGGTGGAGCAATAGGAACAAGCTGAGGGAGGACGAGTTACCTCAAGCAGCAGAAGAAGTGGTGCGGAAAGCAAGATGCTTTGTGTTGGAATATAAAGAGATTTTCATGATCCCTCAAAAGAAAGCTCCGCCGGAGAGATGGAGGCTACTGGTTGGTGACATGATCAAGATAAACCTGGATGGGTCATTCGTGCCAGGTGAAGACTTTGCCGGTTGGGGCGTGGCGGCGAGAACTGCAGATGGCAGCATCGTCGGAGCCAGGGCAGGGAGGCAGGAGAATGTGCACGACGCCTTTGCTGCAGAAACGTATGCCCCGTCCCATGCAATTTCGTTTGTTGCCGACCTGGGCGTTGTTAGAGTGCTCATTGAGACCGACTCACAATTACTTCTGGAAGCGATGGACTTGGGCAAAGCTGATTCCTTGGCTTATGCAGCTATAATTGAGGACACGAAGTACCAATTGAACTTGTGGTTTTCTCATCATGTAATCCTTGTATGTCGCCGTATGGCAAATTCTGTAGCCCATTAACTAGCTAGTATGGGGCGCTTGTGTGATTCGTACCACTGTATGCAGTGGGAGTATGATGTACCGGTTATTGTAGAGGTGCATGCTGCGGCTGATGTTGGCCAGCACAGTTAAGTTATAAAGCTCTTGCTTTCCTCAAAAAAATTACCCCATCACCCGTAAAAGTTAAAAAAAAGAACATTCCTCCAAATTATTCATACATCATAGGGCCCTTCAATTTTCATCCATCATGAGACTAACCTTTTCTTTTCCTTCTCATACATGCATTGAGGATGTATTAACAAAATGCACGCATTAAGGATCAAGTCCAACATCGAGCATTGTGAGCATGTTAGAATAAATGTGTCTTACATTTGCATGTGCGCTAGTTGATGCGCAAATATTCAAATGCGTGTATATACATGGAGTGTGAATATTTGGAACTTGATTTGAAGACCATGATTTCATTATCCCATTGCAAGGCACATGCTCTTTTGCTATGCTCATTAAAATTTAGAAAATTAATCTTAGGTTGTAATTTTTGGTAATTTGTTTGAGTTTATTTCCTACAAATATTGATATCATGATAGAGGCGAGGGTCCCGATCTTTCGATGAGATGATAACTATCGATTTGGTGGAGATGGCTTTGACGATCCGACTACAAACGTGCAACGACGTTGCACCTTAGCAATCGCTAAACCAACTCCAAGAGGTTATTGACCACGCCGAAGCATGATCAACCTGACCACGAAGGTCTATTCCTGCAAGCAATCGAAGAACAAGCGAGAATATGATTAAGCAATCTGAATATTGCGAATATGGATGAAGTGTTGATAAAAGTGGGGTTTCATAAGCGGTCTTGGTCTGGTCGTTGGTGAAGGAAATATGCCCTAGAGGCAATAATAAATTTTTTATTTATATTTCCTTATATCATGATAAATGTTTATTATTCATGCTAGAATTGTATTAACCGGAAACTTGGTACATGTGTGAATACATAGACAAAACAGAGTGTCCGTAGTATGCCTCTACTTGACTAGCTCGCTAATCAAAGATGGTTAAGTTTCCTGACCATAGACATGTGTTGTCATTTGATGAACGGGATCACATCATTAGAGAATGATGTGATGGAAAAGACCCATCTGTTAGCTTAGCATAATGATCGTTAAGTTCTATTGCTATTGCTTTCTTCATGACTTATACATATTTCTCTGACTATGAGATTATGCAACTCCCGAATACCGGAGGAACACCTTGTGTGCTATCAAATGTCACAATGTAACTGGGTGATTATAAAGATGCTCTACAGGTGTCTCCGAAGGTGTTTGTTGGGTTGGCATAGATCAAGATTAGGATTTGTCACTCCGAGTATCGGAGAGGTATCTCTGGGCCCTCTCGGTAATGCACATCACTATAAGCCTTGCAAGCAATGTGAATAATGAGTTAGTTGCGGGATGATGCATTACAGAATGAGTAAAGAGACTTGCCAGTAACGAGATTCAACAAGGTATGATGACACCGACGATCGAATCTCGGGCAAGTAACATATCGATGACAAAGGGAATAACCTATGTTGTTATTGAGGTTTAACCGATAAAGATCTTCATAGAATATGTAGGAACCAATATGAGCATCTAGGTTCCGCTATTGGTTATTGACCGGAGATGTGTCTCGGTCATGTCTACATAGTTCTCGAACCCGTAGGGTCCGCACGCTTAACGTTCGATGACGATTTGTATTATGAGTTATGTGTTTTGGTGATCGAAGTTTGTTCGGAGTCCCGGACGAGATCACGGACATGACGAGGAGTCTCGAAATGGCCGTGAGCTAAATATTAATATATTGGAAGGTAGTATTCGGACATCGGAATGGTTTCAAGTGGTTCGGGTATTTTACCGGAGTACCGAGGGGTTACTGGACCCCCCTCGGGGAAGTGTTGGGCCTACATGGGCCTAAGGCAGAGAGAGGGAAGCCCATGGGGGGGGGAGGGGGTGGTGCCCCCCTCCTAGGGAGTCCGAATAGGACAAGGAGGAGGTGCACGGCCCCCCTTTCCTCTCCCTCTCCCTCTCCTTCCTTTTTCCCTCCGGTGAAAGAAATGAAAAGGAGGGGGCGAATCCTACTAGGAGTGGAGTCCTAGTAGGACTCCCCCCATGGCGCACCTCCTCCTGGTCGGCCGCCTCCTCCTCCCCTCCTTTATATACAGGGGCGGGGGGCACTCCAAAGGCACACCAATAGTTCTCTTAGCCGTGTGCGGTGCCCCCTCCATAGTTTACTCCTCCGGTCATAGTGCTATAGTGCTTAGGCGAAGCCCTGCGCGGATCACATCACCATCACCGTCACCACACCATCGTGCTGACGGAACTCTCCCTTGACCCTCTGCTGGACCTAGAGTTTGAGGGACGTCATCGAGCTGAATGTGTGTTGAACTCAGAGGTGCCGTATGTTTGGTACTAAGATTGGTTGGATCATGAAGATGTTCGACTACATCAACCGTGTTAACCTAACGCTTCCGCTTTCGGTCTATGAGGGTACATGGACACACTCCCCCCATCTCGTTGTTATGCATCTCCTAGATAGATCTTGCGTGATCATAGGATTTTTTTTGAAATTGCATGCTACGTTCTCCAACAGTGGTATCCGAGCCAGGTCTATGCGTAGATGATATGCATGAGTAGAACACAAAGAGTTGTGGGTGATAATAGTCATGCTGCTTACAACCAATGTCTTATTTTGATTCAGCGGTATTGTTGGATGAAGCGGCTGCTACCTCTTGAGCACTGCGTTGGTTTTCCCTTGAAGAGGAAAGGGTGATGCAGCAAAGTAGCGTAAGTATTTCCCTCAGTTTTTGAGAACCAAGGTATTAATCCAGTAGGAGGCCACACGCAAGTCCCTCGTACCTACAAACAAATAAGAACCTCGCAACCAACGCGATAAAGGGGTTGTCAATCCCTTCACAATCACTTACGAGAGTGAGATCTGATAGATATGGTAATGATAAGATAAATATTTTTGGTATTTTTATGATATAGATTGAAAGTAAAAATTGCAACGCAAAATAGATTGGAAGATTATATGATGGAGAATAGACCCGGGGGCCATAGGTTTCACTAATGGCTTCTCTCAAGATAGCATAAGTATTACGGTGGGTGAACGAATTACTGTCGAGCAATTGATAGAATTGAGCATAGTTATGAGAATATCTATGCATGATTATGAATATAGGCATCACGTCCGTGACAAGTAGACTGGCTCCTGCCCGCATCTACAACTATTACTCCACACATCGGCCGCTATCCAGCATGCATCTAGAGTATTAAGTTCATAAGAATAGAGTAACGCATTAGGTAAGATGACATGATGTAGAGGGATAAACTCAAGCAATATGATATAAACCCCATATTTTTATCCTCGATGGCAACAATACAATACGTGTCGTTTCCCTTTCTGTCACTGGGATCGAGCACCGCAAGATTGAACCCAAAGCTAAGCACTTCTCCCATTGCAAGAAAGATCAATCTAGTAGGCCAAACCAAACTGATAATTCAAAGAGACTTGCAAAGATAACCAATCATGCATAAAAGAATTCAGAGAGGATTCAAATATTGTTCATAGATAGACTTGATCATAAACCCACAATTCATCGGATCTCGACAAACACACCACAAAAAGAGTTACATCGAATAGATCTCCAAGAAGATCGAGGAGAACATTGTATTGAGATCCAAAGAGAGAGAATAAGCCATCTAGCTACTAGCTATGGACCCAAAGGTCTGAAGTAAACTACTCACACATCACTGGAGAGGCCATGGAGTTGATGTAGAGGCCCTCCGTGATCGTGCCCCCTTCGACGGAGCTCCGGAAAAGGCCCCAATATGGGATCTCTTGGGTATAGAAGGTTGCGGCGGTGGAAATAGGGTTTCATGGTGCTCCTGGATGTTTTTGGGGTATATGAATATATATAGGAGGAAGAAGTATGTCGGTGGAGCAACGAGGGGCCCACGAGGGTGGAGGGCGTGCCCAGGGGGGTAGGCGCGCCCCCTGCCTTGTGGCCTCCTCGATTGTTTCTTGACGTACACTCCAAGTCCCCTGGATCACGTTTGTTCCAAAAATAACTCTCCCGAAGGTTTCATTTTGTTTGGATTCCTTTTCTGCGAAACACTGAAATAGGCAAAAAAACAGCAATTTGCACCAGGCCTTGGGTTAATAGGTTAGTCCCAAAAACAATATATAAGTGTAAAATAAAGCCCATTAACATCCTTGTCGGTGTCAAAACCGGCGAATCTCGGTAGGGGGTCCCGAACTGTGCGTCTAGGCGGATGGTAACAGGAGGCAGGGGACACGATGTTTTACCCAGGTTTGTGCCCTCTTGATGGAGGTAAAACCCTACGTCCTGCTTGATTTATTCTTGATGATATGGGTATTACAAGAGTTGATCTACCACGAGATCGGAGAGGCTAAACCCTAGAAGCTACCCTATGGTATGATTGTATGTTGTCTACGGACTAAAACCCTCCGGTTTATATAGACACCGGAGAGGGTTAGGGTTACACAAGGTCGGTTACAAAGGAGGAGATATCCATATCCGTAGAGTCCCATCCGGACACGAGACGAACTCTTCAATCTTGTATCTTCATAGTCCAACAGTCCGGCCAAAGTATATAGTCCAGCTATCCGGAGACCCCCTAATCCAGGACTCCCTCAGTAGCCCCTGAACCAGGCTTCAATGACGATGAGTCCGGCGTGTAGTGTTGTCTTTGGCATTGCAAGGCGGGTTCCTCCTCCGAACACATCACAGAAGAGTTTGAATACCAGGATAGTGTCCGACCATGCAAGATAAATTCCACATACCACCGTAGAGAGAATAATATTTCCACAAATCTTAATCTGCTGACACGCTTTGGCAACATGACATCAGGCCGTGGCTCGGTGATTTATTCGAACCGTTTTTCTTCAACCAGCTCCACACATAACGCGAGGCGGTTTCTTGACACATCTTTTCAAAGCAGACATGGTGTTCCCTAATTACGAGATTCTCATCAATACAGTCGTGGGTAACCCAACTGTGCCTAGGACTCCTAGATTTTAGGCAAGTCCCAAACGACCACTAGGAGGACGCTTGATATTCACCCACTTTATAAAGGGACAAGGCTTTTACTTTTTTCCCTCCCGTGCTCAATCAAATCCTTCCCCCGCCTCGAGTTCTAACACCCAAAGCCCAGGTCAGGTGCTTCGGACCTTCAATCATGTCCGGATCTAGCCTTCAAGGCCGGTGGATGCCCTCCTCCATTACGGAAGAGGATATCAAGAAGTTGAGGGAGGCCAGATACCTGACCGCCGAGGTTTCGCATCGGCTGCCTGCCCGAGGGTAGGTCGTCCCTACTCCCGAACCCAACGAGAACGTTGTGTTCGTTTCCCACTTCCTCCGAGGTCTAGGCCTCACTCTGGATCCCTTCATTAGGGGTTTGATGTTCTATTACGGGCTAGATTTCCACGATCTATCCCCGGACTCCTTTCTCCACATCTCGGCATTTATTGTCGTATGTGAGGCCTTCCTCCGCATTACCCCTCACTTCGGCCTGTGGCTCAAGACCTTTGACGTGAAGCCGAAGATGGTCGAGGGGCAACATGTAGCTTGCGGAGGCGCATTAATAAGCAAGATCGCTAGAGCTCCATGGCCAAAGGGTTCCTTTCCAGAGGTGTCCGGATTATGGCAACGGGAGTGGTTTTACATCACAGCTCCCAGAAGTGCCAAGTGGGTGGTTGCCCCTGCTTTCCGCTCGGGCCCTCCACCACAACTGATGTCATGGATTAGCAGAGGGCTGAGCTGGGGTCTAGCCAAGGACGTGCCTATACTGCAGAGCCGCATTCAAGATCTCTTCGAAGGAGATTTCAGTCTGGTTATGGTAGTGCAAGTCATGCTGGTTCGTCGAGTCCAGCCTTGCAAACGCCGTCCCCTCCGCATGTGGGAGTTCAACCCAGAAGGACCGCACACTATTCAGAATTTCCTCGGCCTGACGCACGAGGAGATGTATAAATCATTCTTCGGACCCCAAATAGAGTGTCCGGATACTACCGAGGACGTGGGCCTAAGCAGCAACCGCACCGCCGACCAAGTAAGTAATCCTCTAGCCGAACACACCATCTTTCATTTATCATGACGTCATTCAGAGAAATCGCTCTTTGACCAGGACTGGCTAACAAAGGTGAAGATGATTCGGTGTTTGGCCCCCCTTCCTGAGGGTTTGGACAATCCGGTACTGGAAAAGATGCTCGAGCTAGCGCCTTGCCCGGCACCCTCAAAGGAAGATAAAAGGGGGGAATAATGAGGGCCAAAACGGGCCCCCACCGCTACCAATTCCAACCAAGGGAATAAGCGCCTCCGTGAAGGAGGATAACCAAGGGGAAGAATCTGACATTCTCTCACTCTGGGGAAGGAAGAGGACTGCCTCTGAAGAGCTAGAAACCAAGGCTTCCAAACGGGAGAAGAAGTCTCCACCAGAGGGTCCTGCCTCGGAGGGTGCTCTTGCCGCACAAAGTCCGCGCGGGGATCAGCCCTCTAACGATCCGTAAGTGATAAAAAATGCTTAACAGTAAAGATATTATACCTTACTTCCGAGGAAAATAACCGAAGCCTTTATCTTGCAGTTCGGATCTTAGCCCTTCTCAACAGAGCTCGTCTTCAGGGGATCTTCTTCCGGAGATGATGGAGAGCGAAACGCCTCCCCCGGACTCCCCCGCTCAAGAAGCGGGCGACCTTGAGGTGTCGTCACGGAGGGCCTCCCCGGGTCCGGTGAGGCCAGAAGATAATCCTATGGTCACCCGAAGTCCCCAGTATCCGGCCCTTGAAGAGGGCAAACAAAAGAGTCCGACGCCGTCTGCTATGCGGTCGGATGCACTGAGGGATCTGCTGAAGCGAGCGACCATCTTGGAAGAACACCGTATGTTGATGGGCACGGTGATGGAAAGGATTTTGTCCACCGAAAGCGGGTTGCATGACGCCTTTATGAGTCTACTAACGGGCTTTGAGGTACGTAAAATGATATACATTTGTGATAGTACCGCAAATTTTTAGGTGTGCCCTGTGTAGGTAGTAGCCCCTGAAACTCTGGTTGTCGCCGAGAACGGCGGCAAACAAAGGATCATAGTCCCAGGTAATAACCATACCGCTTTTATGTGTAGATGGTGGAAGCTCTGGTGGCTAGCCGGACTAATGAGTTTGCCAAACTAAAGCGGCAACTGGATGCGGCAGATGCCGACATCGAGCTTGTTAACAAGCGGCTTGACGAGGCACAGGGTAAGTGATGTTTTCTGGTGAATGTCACGTAGGAAGAGCAGCGTGATGCTAGTATCTTTAATATGTTTTGACTGCAGATGGAGTTGCCACCGTGGAGACCCTTCGGGCAGAACTTGCCCGAGCCAAAGAACAGGCAAGGAGTAGTAATGCGGCTGCTTTAAAGGCGGCTGAAGAGTTGAGAGCCGAGAAGGCCGCGCATTGCGAGAGCAAAGAGAAAATGGCCAAGATGGCTGTAAAGTTAAATGACACTGCCGACTGTTGCCAGTTCCTTGAAGAAGAAAACCGAGCGAAGGCGACGGACCTTGAAAAGGCCACGATGGCGACCAAAGACACCCGCTCTGCTATGAGAGAGAAGAAGGAGGAGCTGCGTGAAGCCGGAGATATTGTGGCTGGGAAGCCCTTTATGCCGCGGAGGAAGTTCAGAGATCCGTGGTATGCCCCTCTGGATCGGCTGTGGAGTTCGACAGACGCATATCTGGACTTGGCGGCGAGCGCGGTCGATGCGGCCAAATACTTACGAGATCAAACAAATCATGAAGTGGACAAGCTGTTCTGGTCGCAGTTTAACGTTCCAGAGCGTCTGCTTCCATTGACTGATCAGCTAGCCGAATGGGCCGAACTCAATAGGTTGTCCGGACTCGCCATGAGGTCTGTCGTGGATCAGCTGTGGCCGGAAAGGCCAAAGCCAAACAACTATTTTAGCCTGGTGCAGCAGTTCCTTGGTGCGGTGCCGCGCATCAATGTGATGAAGAGGTTGGCGTGCATAGAAGGCTCGCGGATGGCCCTTGCCCGTGTCAAAGCATACTGGGCGGAGATGGATGCTACCACTGTTGCGGCGCAGGGTTCGGCCATAGGCCGAGTGGCTGCCGAGCACTATTTTGAAGAAGTTCTTGAGGGTGCTCGTTTGATAGAGGCCCAGTGCTCGAAGAATATTATGTTTGAGTGACATGTATTCTCATTGTAAAAACAATTTTTTAGTAAATTTATCAAGGCTGTATTTATACTTTTGCCCGAAAGTAATATGATGCCTCCTGTGCGGCCGTTTACGTATGTATATCCTGAAAGATTGCAGTCGTCGGCTTCAGCCCCCACACATATAATGCGGGGGTGTTCGTAGAAGACGCATCTCCACACTTAATCCAATGTCTTGGTCCTATTAAGGAGGTGATAGCGCAGCGAACTAGGCAACCGAACTATAATGCTTTAACACTTTCACTTAGCCGGAGGAGTTTGACAGTGGGGCTACTATATAGCCCCTGGTGGCTCCGCACTCACCCGAATTCAGGGTGCGTACATGCTTGGCCGGGAAACGACCCTTCATTAAGGCAGAGGAATTCTAAGATTCCGATAGGTCATCGAGTGGTTGACTAGTCTCACGCTATATCATGACAGTCAGTTTTCGGATTTCTCTACTGAGGTGCTCGTCTGGATGAACCAGGGCACAATTGCAGAAGTTCTCTTGGTGCCGCCTTAGCTGATAGAGTGGAACGTAAGGTAGCAAAACATAGGAGCCGGGCAAACCCAACATTTGACCAAAGACATGATTCAGAGCTGATGCATATAAGGCCAAACTCGCGACGCCGAACACTCCCTAAGGTATTCGGTCTTTATGGTGTAAACTGGGCCTAAATAGTGCCCTTTGTAAGAAGCCCCTGGTGTCCAAGTATGTGCATTATTCTGACGTGGCCACATGCCAAGACGTCAGCATCCTTCTCAATTGTACTGAGAATCCGAGGGATGTGTATCAACAAGAGATAGTAAAAAAGGTTGACGCACGGTCTTAATCTAGAAAGAATCCTTGGAACGGGTCCCTGCTGCACGTCTGCGCCTGTGTCTCCGTTGTGCCGTATCCTGGACGGGTGTAGCACGATGGTCATCTATAAAAGAGAGGAACTTAGGTGAAAAGTTGTCGTGCAAAAAGGTAGGTGTAAAGAACCATGTACAATTCAAGATGAGTAAAAATTGCCACTTGTCTGCGCGCGTTGAGACCCTTGTATTTGTAATAGGGGTGTGGCCATCAAACCTGTATGAATTGCATATGGCTGCGTTGGACTCGTCTAACCGTGTCCGTAGTCTTGACGACCTATCGAATGCTTTAGTTGGTGAGGCCGTTTTAGTGTGCGGCTGCTAAGGCAGCCACACTCTCTTCGGCGTGCAGGGATCGCTCAATATTTCCATTTACTGTAATGATGCCACGTGGACTGGGCATCTTAAGCGTGAGGGAAGCGTAATGCGGTATTGCATTAAAGCGTGCGAAAGCTTCGCATCCAAGTAGTGCTTGATAGCCACTTTGGAATGGAGCAATGTGGAAGGTTAAATTTTCACTACGGAAGTTATCGGGGAAGCCGAATATAACCTCTAGTAGCAGGGAGCCCGTGCAATGAGCCCATGGGCCTGGCGTTACTCCTTTAAAGGTAGTATTGTTGTGGCAAATTTTCGTTGGGTCTATCCCCATTTTGCGGATTGTGCCCTGATATATCAGGTTTAGACTGCTGCCACCGTCCATCAGGACTCGTGTGAAGTGGTATCCGTCAATTATTGGATCTAATACCAAGGTGGCCCATCCTGCGCGCCGGATACTTGCCGAGTAATCCTGATGGTCGAAGGTGATCGGTTGAGACGGCCAGTGGCAGAACTCCGCGGTGATAGGCCCTTGGGCATATTTATATGGGAGTGCCGCTTTGTTTCTCCCCTTTATCACGTGTAACACATTTACTGTTTTGACTTCTGGTGGAAATTTCTTCTGTTCCCTAGTGCTTTGCTTGCGAGGCACATCCTCATCTTCGCTTGGTGTATCCTACCCCTTATGTTCGGCGTTGAACTTGCCGGACTGCTTGAAGACCCAACATTCTCTGTGGGTATGATTTGCAGGTTTATCGGGGGTGCTATGGATCTGACATATTTTGATGAGGACATCAATACACCTTAGCCTCTATCATATTTGGTCTAGAATTTTGTTTAGGCTGGACAGTTCATCTCTGGTGCCTTTAGAGGGCGGCTTTTGCTGACCAGGCCAAGAGCTTCTGAATCCGGCGTTTACCGCCGTGCTCTTCGGGCCGTCTTCTTTATTCCGGCGCTTATTATTTTTGCTGCGTCATGATTTCCCGTTTCCATCTCTAACTTCGGATGTACTTGGGTCGCTGGTGCTGCATCGGGCTAGCCAGCTGTCCTCGCCCGCGCAAAAGCGGGTCATGAGGCTTGTTAATGCTGCCATTGTTCTCGGCTTTTCTTGGCCGAGGTGTCTGGCAAGCCATCCGTCTCGGACGCTGTGTTTAAAAGCTGCCAAGGCTTCGGCGTCTGGACAGTCGACTATTTGGTTCTTTTTAGTAAGAAACCTGTTCCAAAGCTTTCAGGATGACTCTCCGGGCTATTGAGTTATATGACTTAAATCGTCCACATCCGGAGGTCAGACATAAGTCCCTTGAAAATTTGCCCGAAAAGCATCTTCGAGCTCTTCCCAGCTTCCAATGGAGCTTTCGGGGAGGCTTTTAAGCCAGTGCCAAGCTGGCCCTTTGAGTTTGAGGGGTAAATATTTAATGGCATGGAGATCATCTCCTCGAGCCATATGGATATGGAGGATATAGTCCTCAATCCAGACCCCAGGGTCTGTTGTTCCGTCGTATGCCTCTATGTTTACGAGTTTGAATCCCTCTGGAAATTCATGGTCCAGCACCTCGTCGGTGAAACATAGGGGGTGTGCGGCACCCCTGTATCTGGGTGTACCACGTTGTTCGGATGTTTGTTGTGTTGCATCGTATGCTGGAGCGCGCTTGCGTGGTCCATAGATGGATCCTGTTGCACCGTCCTTTTGATGCGAGCCCTCGCGTGGATCGCGTATTGGCTTATGTGCGGCGTTGTTTGCCGCTCTATGTTGGCCGTGAGGTCATCTATCCGGCCAGATGGCCATTTTAATTTTTGGTTGCGGGGGATCTAAGGCCTCCTCATCGAATTCAGGTAGCAACTTCTGCTTCGGGTAGCTCTTGGTGGGGCGATTACCGCCGTACTTCACTGCTGTGTTGAGTACTTTACTCCATCTGATTCTGAGTGTGTCTTGCGCAGCCTTGAGCCTTTGCTTCTACTTTTTTAGACTCCTCGCGGTGGCAACAAGCCTTTGACGGGCATTCTGTTGCTCCGGGTGTCTGTTCGGTGTGATGTCGTCCGGACTATTATCTTTGACAGAGTCGGGTTGTTCGGTTTGATTCTCCGTGTTGCCGTGGTCCGGTGATGGTTCACCCTGCTCTAACGCTGGGTCTATATGATCGTTGTTTCTGCCGAGGCGGGATTTGGAGCGGTGCTTACGTCGCTGCTTTGACTGCTTCTCGAGGGGACAACCCTTTGTTGCGTCCTTCCGTTCCTCGTCGTCATTTTCTTTTGGTGTGTCCACCATGTATACATCATGTGATGAAGTGGGCGTCCAGTGCCCTGCGGGCAGTGGTTCCTGTTCGTCTCCTGCATCGTCGTCCATACCATTGATGTCTTCAGAGTCGAAGCCGAGCATGTCGGTTAAGTCATTGACAGTGGCTGCTAAGTGGGTGGTGGGTGGGCGGCGAATTTCTTTGTCATCCGCATCCCAATCCTGCTGGACATAGTTCGGCCAGGACTCTCCTGACAAGGAGAGAGACTTTAATGAATTCAGTATGTCGCCGAAGGGTGAGTGCTGAAAGATATCCGCGGAGGTGAACTCCATGATTGGTGCCCAGTCGGATTTGATAGGCACGGGCGCAGGCGGTTCGGAGTCCGTGGCCGGGGAAGGATCCGACAGTTTGGCAACACGGCTCTCATGAAGGGTAAGGTTGATATTCAGCTCGATCGCCACTGAGGATACGGCCTCCGTGACAGGGTCTATCCACCCGTCCATGGATGGCGCAACTGGCTCTGAATTGAGGCTCGGAGCGGCTGCCGGTGCGATCTCCTGAATACGATCCGATGGTAGAGCTAAATCGTACTCATCGTGACCGCGTGGCGCACAAGGCAGGGGCTCGAATCCGTCGAAGATCAAGTCTCCGCGGATATCGGCCGTGTAATTTAAGCTTCCAAAGCTGACCTGATGGACAGGGGCGTAGCTTTCGATCTGCTCCAGATGGCCAAGCGAGTTGGCCCACAGTGCGAAGCCGCTGAACACAAAGATATGTCCGGGGAGAAAAGTCTCACCTTGGACTACATCGCTATCGATGATAGAAGGAGCCATCAAGCCTAACAACAACGACACAGAGGAACTCTCAATGAAAGCACCAATGTCGGTGTCAAAACCGGCGGATCTCGGGTAGGGGTCCCGAACTGTGCGTCTAGGCGGATGGTAACATGAGGCAGGGGACACGATGTTTTACCCAGGTTCGGGCCCTCTTGATGGAGGTAAAACCCTACATCCTGCTTGATTTATTCTTGATGATATGGGTATTACAAGAGTTGATCTACCATGAGATCCGAGAGGCTAAACCCTAGAAGCTAGCCTATGGTATGATTGTATGTTGTCTACGAACTAAAACCCTCCGGTTTATATAGACACCGGAGAGGGTTAGTGTTACACAAGGTCGGTTACAAAGGAGGAGATATCCATATCTGTACTGCCTAGCCTGCCTTCCACGCCAAGTAGAGTCCCATCCGGACACGAGATGAAGTCTTCAATCTTGTATCTTCATAGTCCAACAGTCCGGCCAAAGGATATAGTCCGGCTATCCGGAGACCCCCTAATCGAGGACTCCCTCAATCCTAAACGGAATCTATAATAGCATGGAACAATCAAAATTACACATACGTTGGAGACGTATCAGCAACCCCAAGTTTAATTCCTGCTCGTCCTCGAGTAGGTAAATGATAAAAACAGATTTTTTGATCTGGAATGCTTTCTAGCATATTCTCAATGTAAATCTATTTATTGTGGCATGAATATTCAGATCCTAAAGATTCAAGATAAGAGTTTAATATTGACATAAAATAGTAATACTTCAAGCATACTAACTAAGCAATCATGTCTTCTCAAAATGACATGGCCAAAGAAAGTTATCCCTACAAAATCATATGGTCTGGCTATGCTCTATCTTCACCACACAAAAAATTTAATCATGCACAACCCCGATGACAAGCCAAGCAATTGTTTCATACTTTTGATGTTCTCGAACTTTTTCAATCTTCACGCAATATATGAGCATGATCCATGGATATAGCACTATAGGTGGAATAGAATGGTGGTTGTGGAGAAGACAAAAAGGGAGAAGATAGTCTCACATCAACTAGGTGTATCAACAGGCTATGGAGATGCCCATTAATAGATATCAATGTGAGCGAGTAGGGATTGCCATGCAACGGATGCACTAGAGCTATAAGTGTATGAAAGCTCAATAAAAGAAACTAAGTGGCTGTGCATCCAACTTTCTTGCTCATGAAGACCTAGGGCATTTCGAGGAAGACCATCATTGGAATATACAAGCCAAGTTCTATAATGTGAATTTCCCACTAGTATATGTAGGTGAAAACATAGGAGACTCTCTATCATGAATATCTTGGTGCTGCTTTGAAGCACAAGTGTGGTAAATGGATAGTAACATTTTCCCTTCTCTCTTTTTCTCTCATTTTTTTATTTGGGCCTTTTCTCTTTTTATGGTCTCTTTTTCTTTTTTCTTTTTCGCCCAGAGTCTCATCCCGACTTGTGGGGGAAGCATAGTCTCCATCATCCTTTCCTCACTTGGGACAATGCTCTAATAATGATGATCATCACACTTTATTTACTTACAACTCAAGAATTACAACTCAATACTTAGAACAAAATATGACTATGTGAATGCCTCCGACGGAGTACCGGGATATGCAATGAATCAAGAGTGACATGTATGAAAGAATTATGAACGGTGGCTTTGCCACAAATACGATGCCAACTACATGATCATACAAAGCAATATGACAATGATAAAGCGTGTCATAATAATGAAACGGTGGAAAGTTGCATGGCAATATATCTCGGAATGGCTATGGAAATGCCATAATAGGTAGGTATGGTGGCTGTTTTGAGGAAGGTATATGGTGGGTGTGATACCGGCGAAAGGTGCGCGATATTAGAGAGGCTAGCAATGGTGGAAGGGTGAGAGTGCATATAATCCATGGACTCAACATTTGTCATGAAGAACTCACATACTTATTGCAAAAACTTATTAGTTATCAAAACAAAGTACTACGCTCATGCTCCTAGGGGGGTAGATTGGTAGGAAAATACCAACGCCCGTCCCCGACCGCCACTCATAAGGAAGACAATCAATAAACAAATCATGCTCCGACTTCATCACACAACGGTTCACCATACATGCATGCTACGGGAATCACAAACTTTAACACAAGTATTTCTCAAATCCACAACTAGTAAACTAGCATGACTCTAATATCACCATCTTCATCTCTCAAAACAATTATCAAGTATCAAACTTCTCATAATATCCAATGCACTTTTTGTATGATAGTTTTTATTATACCGATCTTGGATGCCTATTATATTAGGACTAAATTCATACCCAAAGCAAATTACCATGCTGTTCTAAAGTAATCTCAAAATAGTATAAGTGAAGCATGAGATATCAATTATTTCTATAAAATAGAACCACCACCTGCTCTAAAAAGATATAAGTGAAGCACTAGAGGAAAATTATCTAGCTCAAAAAATATAAGTGAAGCACATAGAGTATTCTAACAAATTCCAATTTATGTGTGTCTCTCCCAAAAGGTGTGTACATCAAGGATGATTGTGGTAAACTAAAAAGCAAAGGCTCAAATCATACAAGACGCTCCAAGCAAAACACATATCATGTGGTGAATAAAAATATAGCTCCAAGTAAAGTTACCGATGGACGAAGACAAAAGAGGGGATGCGTTCCGGGGCATCCCCAAGCTTAGGATTTTGGTTGTCCTTGTATTTTAACTTGGGGTGCCTTGGGCATCCCCAAGCTTAGGCTCTTGCCACTCCTTGTTCCATAATCCATCAAATCCTTACCAAAAACTTGAAAACTTCACAACGCAAAACTCTAATAGAAAATCTCATGAGCTCCGTTAGTAAAAGAAAACAAACTACCACTTCAAGGTACTGTAATGAACTAATTATTTATTTATATTGGTGTTAAACCCGTCCAACTTCTCTATGGTTCATAAACTCTATTACTAGCCATAGATTCATCAAAATAAGCAAACAACACACGAAAAACAGAATCTGTCAAAAACAAAACAGTCTGTAGTAATCTGTAGGTTTCGACTACTTCTGGAACCCCAAAAATTCCAAAATAAATTTCTGGACGTGAGGAATTTATCTATTAATCATCTGCAAAAATAGTTAACTAAATATCACTCTTCAATAAAAAATGGCAGCAATTCTCGTGAGCGCTAAAGTTTCTATTTTTTACAGCAAGATCACAAAGACTTTCCCCAAGTCTTCCCAAAGGTTCTACTTGGCACAAACACTAATTAAAAATCATAAAACCACATGTAAACAGAGGCTAGATGAATTATTTATTACTAAACAGAATAAAAAAGCAAGGAACAAAAATAAAATTGTGTTGCCTCCCAACAAGCGCTATCGTTTAACGCCCCTAGCTAGGCATAAAAGCAAGGATAGATCTAGGTATTGCCATATTTGGTAGGCAATCCATAAGTGGATCTCATAATAGATTCATAAGGTAATTTAATTTTCTTTCTAGAAAAGTGTTCCATGCCTTTCCTTAACGGAAATTGGAATCTAATATTCCCTTCTTTCATATCAATAATTGCACCAATCGTTCTAAGGAAAGGTCTACCAAGAATAATAGGACATGAAGGATTGCAATATATATCAAGGACAATTAAATCTACGGGCACATAATTCCTATTTGCAACAATAAGAACATCATTAATTCTTCCCATAGGTTTCTTAATGGTGGAATCCGCAAGATTCAAGTTTAAAGAGCAATAATCTAATTCACGAAAACCTAGCAAATCACACAAAGTTTTTGGAATCGTGGAAACACTAGCACCCAAATCACACAAAGCAAAGCATTCATGATCTTTAATTTTAATTTTAATAGTAGGTTCCCACTCATCATAAAGTTTTCTAGCGATAGAAACTTCCAGTTCAAGGTTTTCTTCATAAGATTGCATCAAAGCATCAACGATGTGTTTGGTAAAAGCCTTATTTTGACTATAACTATGTGGAGAATTTAGCACGGATTGCAACAAGGAAATACAATATATCAAAGAGAAATTATCATAATTAAATTCCTTGAAATCCAAAATAGTGGGTTTGTTGCTATCCAAAGTTTTGACCTCTCCAATCCCACTTTTATCAATTTTTGCATCAAGATCTAAAAACTCCGAATCATTGTGACGCCTTCTAACTAAAGTTGACTCATCTCCAGTCCCATAATTATCAAGATTCATATTGCAAAACAAAGATTTAATAGAAGACACATCAATAACTTTTAGATCTTCATCATTATTATCACGGAAACTAGAAGAACACGCTTTCACAAAGCAATCTTTCTTAGCATGCATCCTAGCGGTTCTTTCTTTGCACTCATCAATGGACATTCTCATGGCTTTGAGAGACTCATTGATATCATGCTTAGGTGGGATAGATCTAAGTTTCAAAGAATCAACATCAAGAGAAATTCTATCCACGTTCCTAGCCAACTCATCAATCTTAGACAATTTTTCTTCAATCAAAGCATTGAAACTCTTTTGCGAACTAATAAATTCTTTAATATTAGATTCAAAATCAGAGGGTACCTTATTATAATTTTCATAAGAATTGTTGTAGGAATTACCATAATTATTAGAGGAATTGCTAGGAAACGGCCTAGGATTAAAATTACCTCTATACGCGTTATTACCAAAATTGTTCCTACCAACAAAATTCACATCCATAGATTCATTATTATTTTCAATCAAAGTAGACAAATGCACATCATTAGGATCAGAAGGAACACTCTTATTAGCAAACAATTTCATAAGTTCATCCATCTTTCCACTCAAAACATTAATTTCTTCTATTGCATGCACCTTTTTACTAGTGGATCTTTCAGTATGCCATTGAGAATAATTAACCATAATATTATCTAGGAGTTTAGTAGCTTCTCTAAAGTGATTTCCATAAAAGTACCTCCCGCGGCTGAGTCTAAAAGATTTCTAGAAGCAAAATTCAACCCGGCATAAATTTTTTGTATAATCATCCAAAGATTCAAACCATGAGTAGGACAATTATGGATCATTAATTTAATCCTTTCCCAAGATTGTGCAACATGCTCATGATCTAGTTGTTTAAAGTTCGTAATATCATTCCTAAGAGAGATGATCTTAGCGGGAGGAAAATACTTAGAGATAAAATCATCTTTGCACTTATTACATGAATTAATACTATCTTTAGGCAAAGACAAAAACCAAGATTTAGCACGATCTTTAAGCAAAAATGGAAATAGCTTTAGTTTAACAATATCATTGTCCACATCTTTCTTCTTTTGCATATCACGTAAATCAACAAAGCTATTAAGATGGGTAGCGGCATCTTCACTAGGAAGGCCGGCAAATTGATCTTTCATGACAAGATTTAGCAAAGCAACATTAATTTCACAAGATTCGGCATCGGTAAGAGGAGCAATCGGAGTGCTAATAAAATCATTGTTGTTGGTATTGGCAAAGTCACACAATTTAGTATTATCTTGAGCCATCGTGACAAGCAAGTGATCCAACATACACGCAAACAAGAAACGAGCAAAAAGAGACGAACTAGAAAAGAGAAGGGGAACGTAGAAAGAGGGCGAATAAAACGGCAAGGGTGAAGTGGGGGAGAGGAAAACGAGAGGCAAATGGCAAATAATGTAATGCGAGGGATAAGAGTTTGTGATGGGTACTTGGTATGTCTTGACTTGTGCGTAGACTCCCCAGCAACAGCGCCAGAAATCCTTCTTGCTACCTCTTGAGAACTGCGTTGGTTTTCCCTTGAAGAGGAAAGGGTGATGCAGCAAAGTAGCGTAAGTATTTCCCTTAGTTTTTGAGAACCAAGGTATCAATCCAGTAGGAGGCCACACGCAAGTCCCTCGTACCTACACAAACAAATAAGAACCTCGCAACCAACACGATAAAGGGGTTGTCAATCCCTTCATGGTCACTTACGAGAGTGAGATCTGATAGATATGATAATGATAAGATAAATATTTTTGGTATATAGATTGAAAGTAAAAATTGCAAAGTAAAATAGATTGGAAACTTATATGATGGAGAATAGACCCCGGGGCCATAGGTTTCACCAGTGGCTTCTCTCAAGATAGCATAAGTATTACAGTGGGTGAACGAATTACTGTCGACCAATTGATAGAATTGAGCATAGTTATGAGAATATCTAGGCATGATCATGAATATAGGCATCACGTCGTGACAAGTAGACCGACTCCTGCCTGCATCTACTACTACTACTCCATACATCGACCGCTATCCAGCAAGCATCTAGAGTATTAAGTTCATAAGAACAGAGTAACGCATTAGGTAAGATGACATGATGTAGAGGGATAAACTCAAGCAATATGATATAAACCCCATCTTTTTATCCTCGATGGCAACAATACAATACGTGTCATTTCCCTTTCTGTCACTGGGATTGAGCACCGCAAGATTGAACCCAAAGCTAAGCACTTCTCCCATTGCAAGAAAGATCAATCTAGTAGGCCAAACCAAACTGATAATTCGAAGATACTTGCAAAGATAACCAATCATGCATAAAAGAATTCAGAGAAGATTCAAATATTGTTCATAGATAGACTTGATCATAAACCCACAATTCATCGGATCTCGACAAACACGCCGCAAAAAGAGTTACATTGAATAGATCTCCAAGAAGATTGAGGAGAACATTGTATTGAGATCCAAAGAGAGAGAAGAAGCCATCTAGCTACTAGCTATGGACCCGAAGGTCTGAAGTAAACTATCACACATCACCAGAGAGGCCATAGAGTTGATGTAGAGGCCCTCCGTGATCGATGCCTTCTCCGGCGAAGCTCCAGAAAAGGCCCCAAGATGGGATCTCTTGGGTACAGAAGGTTGCAACGGTGGAAATAGGGTTTCATGGTGCTCCTGGATGTTTTCGTGGTATATGAATATATATAGGAGGAAGAAGTAGGTCGGTGGAGCAACGAGGGCCCCACGAGGGTGGAGGGCGCACCCAGGGGGGTAGGCGCGCCCCCTGCCTCATGGCCTCCTCGATTGTTTCTTGACGTCCACTCCAAGTCCCCTGGATCATGTTTGTTCCAAAAATAACTCTCCCAAAGGTTTCATTTCGTTTGGATTCTGTTTGATATTCCTTTTCTGCGAAACACTAAAATAGGCAAAAAAACAATAATTTGCACTGGGCCTTGGGTTAATAGGTTAGTCCCAAAAATAATATAAAAGTGTAAAATAAAGCCCATTAACATCCAAAACAGAATATATAATAGGATGGAACAATTAAAAATTATAGATACGTTGGAGACGTATCAGCGGCCCAGACCAACATTACATGACCACGTTCATGAAACCGGTTCTACCGACGTGCTTTTGCACACAGGTGGCTGGCGGGGGTCTGTTTCTCCAACTTTAGTTGAATCGAATTTGACTACGGCCGGTCCTTGTTGAAGGTTAAAACAACACACTTGACAAAAAATCGTTGTGGTTTTGATGCGTAGGTAAGAACGGTTCTTGCTGGTAGCCCGTAGCAGCCACGTAAAACTTGCAACAACAAAGTAAAGGACGTCTAACTTGTTTTTGCAGGGCATGTTGTGATGTGATATGGTCAAGACATGATGAGATATAAATTGTTGTATGAGATGATCATGTTTTGCAAAAGTTGTCGGCAATGGCAGGAGCCTTATGGTTGTCGCTTTATTGTATGAAATACAATTGCCATGTAATTGCTTTACTTTATCACTAAGCGGTAGCGATAGTCGTAGAAGCAATAGTTGGCGAGACGACAATGACGCTACGGTGGAGATCAAGGTGTCAAGCCGGTGACGATGGAGATCATGACGGTGCTTTGGAGATGGAGATCAAAGGCACAAGATGATGATGGCCATATCATGTCACATATTTTGATTGCATGTGATGTTTATCTTTTATGCATCTTATTTTGCTTAGTACGGTGATAGCATTATAAGATGATCCCTCACTAAATTTCAAGGTATAAGTGTTCTCCCTGAGTATGCACCGTTGCTACAGTTCATCATGCCGAGACACCACGTGATGATCGGGTGTGATAAGCTCTACGTTCACATACAACGGGTGCAAGCCAGTTTTGCACATGCAGAATAGTCGGGTTAAACTTGACGAGCCTAGCATACGCAGATATGGCCTCGGAACACTAAGACCGAAAGGTCGAATGTGAATCATATAGTAGATATGATCAACATAGAGATGTGCACCATTGAAAACTACTCCATCTCACGTGATGATCGGACATGGTTTAGTTGATATGGATCACGTGATCAATTAGATAACTAGAGGGATGTCTATCTAAGTGGGAGTTCTTAAGTAATATGATTAACTGAACTTTAATTTATCATGAACTTAGTCCTAATAGTTTTTTGCATGTCTATGTTGTTGTAGATCAATGGCTCGTGCTACCGTTCCCTTGAATTTTAATGTGTTCCTAGAGAAAGCTAAGTTGAAAGATGATGGTAGCAATTATACAGACTGGGTCCGTAACTTGAGGATTATCCTCATTGCTGCACAGAAGAATTATGTCCTGCAAGCAATGCTAGGGGCAAGACCCGCTGCAGGAGCAACTCCGGACGTTATGAACGTCTGGTAGACTAAATCTGATGACTACTTGATAGTTTAGTGTGCCATGCTTTACAGCTTAGAATCAGGACTTCAAAGACATTTTGAACGTCATGGAGCATATGAGATTGATAACCCACAAGTATAGGGGATCAATTGTATCCTCTTTCGATAAGTAAGAGTGTCGAACCCAACGAGGAGCTAAAGGTAGAACAAATATTCCCTCAAGTTCTATCGACCACCGATACAACTCTACGCACGCTTAACGCTCGCTTTACCTAGAACAAGTATGAAACTAGAAGTACTTTGTAGGTGTTGTTGGACAGGTTTGCAAGATAATAAAGAGCGTGTAAATAAAAAGTAGGGGCTGTTTAGATGAAGACGCAACTAAGTTAGTTTTAGTAGAGAGCTTTTTGTCACGAGAAAGTTATTTGTCCCTAGGCAATCGATCACTAGACCGGTAATCATGATTGCAAAATTTTTTGAGGGAGAAGCAAAAGCTAACATACTTTCTCTTCTTGGATCATATGCACTTATGATTGAAACTCTACCAAGCATCCGCAACTACTAAAGATCATTAAGGTAAAACCCAACCATAGCATTATAAGGCATCAAGTCCTCTTTATTCCCATACGCAAACAACCTACTTACTCGGGTTTGTGTTTCTATCACTCACGCCACCCACCATAAGCAAATCATGAACATATTGCAAACCCTACAGCAGGGATCCCTCACGCTTGCACGACACGGAGAGCACCATAGGACAGCACCAATAATAAAACATGCAACTCAAACCAATCACGATCATCAATTAACCCATAGGACAAAACGGATCTACTCAAACATCATAGGATAGCCATACATCATTGGGAAATAATATATAGCGTTGAGCACCATGTTTAAGTAGATATTATAGTGGGTAAAAGAGGGGTTACACCGCTGCATAGAGGGGGGAAGAGTTGGTGATGATGGCGGTGAAGTTGTTGGTGTAGATTGCGGTGATGATGATGGCCCCGACGGCGTTCCGGCACCACCGGAAGAGAGGGGGAGAGAGCCCCCCTTCTTCTTCCTTGACCTTCTCCCTAGATGGGAGAAGGATTTCCCCTCTGGTCCTTGGTCTCCATGGCATGTGAGGGGCGAGAGCCCCTCTGAGATTGGATAAGTCTCTCTCTCTCTCTGTTTCTGCGTTTCAGATTATGCCCTTTCACCGTTTCTTATATTCCCGGAGATCCGTAACTCCAATTGGGCTGGATTTTGGACACAATTTTATTCGGATATTGGCTTTCTTGCGGCGAAAGAAGGGCACCAACCGCCTTACGGGGTGGCCACGAGGGCCCAGGGTGCGCCTGACCCCCTGGGGCGCGCCCCCTGCCTCATCTCCCCCTCGGGCATCGTCTCACGTTGATTCTTCTTCCCAAAAATCACATATATTGCAAAAATATCTTCGTCAGTTTCTATCCCGTTTGGACTCCGTTTGATATGGATTTTCTGTGAAACAAAATACATGCAACAAATAGGAACTGACACCGGGCACTGGATCAATATGTTAGTCACCAAAATAGTACAAAAAGTTGCCAAAAGTATATAAAAGTTGTAGAATATTGGCATGGAACAATAAAAAGTTATAGATACGACGGAGACGTATCAGAGATGTTCCAGGAGTTGAAGTTAATATTTCAAGCAAATGCCCGAGTTGAGAGATATGAAGTCTCCAACAAGTTCTATAGCTGCAAGATGGAGGAGAACAGTTTTGTCAGTGAACACATACTCAAAATGTCTGGGTACCATAGCCACTTGACTCAGCTGGGAGTTAATCTTCCTGATGATAGTGTCAATTACAAAGTTCTTCAATCACTACCACCAAGCTATAAAGGCTTCGTGATGAACTATAACATGCAAGGGATGGAAAAGACAATTCTCGAGCTCTTCGCGATGCTAAAGGCTGCGGAGGTAGAAATGAAGAAGGAGCATCAAGTGTTGATGGTTAACAAGACCACTAGTTTTAAGAAAAAGGGCAAAGCAAAGAAGGGGAACTTCAAGAAGGATAGCAAGCAAGTTGCTGCTCCCGGGAAGAAGTCCAAGTCTGGACCTAAGCCTGAAACTGAGTGCTTCTACTACAAAGGGACTGGTCACTAGAAGCAGAATTGCCCCATGTATTTGGCGGATAAGAAGGATGGCAATGTGAAAGGTATATTTGATATACATGTTATTGATGTGTACCTTACTAATGCTCATAGTAGCGCCTGGGTATTTGATATGGTTCTGTTGCTCATATTTGCAACTCGAAATAGGGGCTACGGATTAAACTAATATTGGCTAAGGACGAGGTGACGATGCGCGTCGAAAATGGTTCCAAGATTGATGTGATCGCCGTCGGCATGCTACCTCTACATCTACCTTCAGGATTCGTTTTGGACCTAAATAATTGTTATTTGGTGCCAGCGTTGAGCATGAACATTATATCTGGATCTTGTTTGATGCGAGACGGTTATTCGTTTAAATCAGGGAATAATGGTTGTTCTATTTATACGAGTAATATCTATTATGGTCATGCACCCGTGATGAGTGGTCTATTTTTGTTGAATCTCGATCGTAGTGATACACATATTCATAATATTGAAGCCAAAGACGGAAAGCTAATAAATAGTGCAACTTATTTGTGGCACTGCCATTTAGGTCATATTTGTTGGGGAACCCAGTATTTCAAAAAAATTCCTATGATCACGCAAGATCTATTTGGGATATGCATAGGAACGAGAGGGGAGAGTGTGTCCATGTACCCTCATAGACCGAAAGCGGAAGCGTTTTGTAACATGGTTGATGTAGTCGAACGTCTTCACGATCCAAATGATCCAAGCACCGAACATACAACACCCCCGTGTTCAGCACACATTCAGCACGATAACGTCCCTCGAGCTCTTGATCCAGTTGAGGCCGAGGGAGAGTTCCGTTAGCACGACGGCATGGCGATGGTGATTGTAGCGACCCGACCTCAAACGGCCAAGTCTCTGTGCTTCAGTGTCATCCCTAGATCGGTAATGCTGACACACACAGTACTCGAAGGATTTATAACAGAGTAGCAATCACACACTTCTTACATCGATGGTCTCCAAAGAGAACTTGTTACAATAAATATGGCTTAAGGCCATCTAACACGATAACCGCGGAAGGCTTGGAAGATAAAATGAGTCCATCAACTCCAACGGCATAGCTGAGCTGTACGGCAACGACCTAGCGAACCTTACTCTTCGTCTGAAAAGTCTGCAACATGATACGTTGCAGCCCAAAAACGGGTCAGCACATGTAATATGCTGGCAAAATAACACAGTAGAGCAATGAACAGAAATAGGCTATCACTATATGCATATATGGCTGGTGGAGGCTCTATGGTTATATTGTTTTTGCGAAAAGCCAATTTTTCCTACAATAAAGGAATAAATTTTATTTAACTATCGTGGTGGTTGAAACATCATTGAGAAGGTTCCTCCAACTCAATCCCAATTAAAAGTAATTATCAACCCAACAATTTAATTAAGAGTGATGAGGTATAATAGGAAAATCCAAGTACTAGACACTCAAGATGTCCATAACCGGGGACACGGCTAACCATGATTAGATTGTACACTCTGCAGAGGTTTGCGCACTTTTCCCCACAAGACTTGATCTCCTCCGTTGGATTTCTCGCACTACATGGTGTTTGAGAAACGGATGACCGAGACACAGTCTTTCAGAAACACTAACTCTTTACTCTGGGTGGACAGTTGATACGTCTCCAACGTATCTATAATTTTTGATTGTTCCATGCTATTATATTATCAACCTTGGATGTTTTATATGCATTTATATGCTATTTTATATGATTTTTGGGACTAACCTATTAACCTAGAGCCCAGCGCCAGTTTATGTTTTTCCTTGTTTTAGAGCATCGCAGAAAAGGAAAATCAAACGGAGTCCAATTGACCTGAAACTTCACGAAACTTATTTTTGGAATGAAAGCAACCCGAGAGACTTGGGGTCCACGTCAAGGAAGCTTCAAGGAGGCCACGAGGTAGGGGGTGTGCCCACCCCCGTAAGCGCGCCCTCCACCCTCGTGGGCCCCTCATGGCCCCCTGACGTACTTCTTCCGCCTATATATCTCCATATACCCTAAAACGATCGGGGAACACAATAGATTAGGAGTTCCGCCGCCAGAAGCCTCTGTAGCCACCAAAAACCAATCTAGACCCGTTCCAGCACCCTGCCGGAGGGGGCAATCCCTCTCCGGTGGCCATCTTCATCATCCCGGTGCTCTCCATGACGAGGAGGGAGTAGTTCTCCCTCGGGGCTGAGGGTATGTACCGGTAGCTATGTGTTTGATATCTCTCTCTTGTGTTCTTGATTTCGTACGATCTTGATGTATCGCGAGCTTTGCTATTATAGTTGGATCTTATGTTTCTTCTCCCCCTCTACTCTCTTGTAATGGATTGAGTTTCCCCTTCGAAGTTATCTTATCGGATTGAGTCTTTAAAGATTTGAGAACACTTGATGTATGTCTTGCCATGCGTATCTGTGGTGACAATGGGATATCACGTGATTCACTTGATGTATGTTTTGGTGATCAACTAGCGGGTTACGCCCATGAACCTATGCATAGGGGTTGGCACATGTTTTCGTCGTGATTCTTCGGTAGAAACTTTGGGGCACTCTTTGAGGTTCTATGTGTTGGTTGAATAGATGAATATGAGATTGTGTGATGCATATCGTATAATCATACCCACGGATACTTGAGGTGACATTGGAGTATCTAGGTGACATTAGGGTTTTGGTTGATTTGTGTCTTAAGGTGTTATTCTAGTACGAACTCTAGGGCTGTTTGTGACACTTATAGGAATAGCCCAACAGATTGATTGGAAAGAATAACTTTGAGGTGGTTTTGTACCCTACCGTAATCTCTTCGTTTGTTCTCCGCTATTAGTGACTTTGGAGTTACTCTTTGTTGCATGTTGAGGGATAGTTATGTGATCCAATTATGTTATTATTGTTGAGAGGACTTGCACTAGTGAAAGTATGAACCCTAGGCCTTGTTTCAGCGCATTGCAATACCGTTTGTGCTCACTTTTATCATTAGTTACCTTGCTGTTTTTATATTTTTAGATTACAAAACCATTATCTACTATCCATATTGCACTTGTATCACTATCTCTTCGCCGAACTAGTGCACCTATACAACTTACCATTGTACTGGGTGTGTTGGGGACACAAGAGACTCTTTGTTATTTGGTTGTAGGGTTGCTTGAGAGAGACCATCTTCATCCTACGCCTCCTACGGATTGATAAACCTTAGGTCATCCACTTGAGGGAAATTTGCTACTGTCCTACAAACCTCTACACTTGGAGGCCCAACAACGTCTACAAGAAGAAGGTTGTGTAGTAGACATCAACAGTTACACCTACTTTCCCCTACATCTGCTAGCCCACCACTGAAAGAGGTCATGCAACATACTCAACTATGCCAGAGCCCATAATGGCTTGTGGATGCACATGGAAGTTTCTAGCATGAATAGTCTTAAGATCCCTTTGAGCCTGGGTGGCGGACCGTAGGATGATCACACGATACTCCGGGATATCCTAGGACAACACCGGATTCTCCAGGTGCCCAAACAAGCAATCCACCCAGATGTGCATTAAAGTTTCCACCTTAAGTCAAACCATTAATTAGCATCTCACATCTGTCATGGATACACTCAAACCCAATCCACGTCTACGAGCATAGCATGGCAATATAAGCATAACATAGAAATAACTCCCAAGGTTGGATAACAAAATAGGGCATTAGGTTCTACCTCATCAACTACTTCCCAAACCCACAAGTTAATCACATCCTAATCATGCAGTGTTTGTGGATTGAAACTAATGCATAAAAACTGGGTATGAAAAGAGTATGATCAATGTGTTACTTGCCTTGCCGACGATCCGCAAAACCTAGGGACTCATAGTAGCACGCTTCGCACTCCGGGTGTTCTATCGTAAACAAACAATAGCATACATAAGCAATCAAGCAAAGATGCACAGATAAAACTCAACTAAGAAGAATTAACCAGAAAGTTCAACTTAAGAACTCCGGTTTGCAAAAAGAATCAAATCAAACGGAGCGACGAAACACAAACAGCGAAAGAAACAAGATCCGATTTCTAATCTGGACTAAAGTCAAATTATACAGTACCAAAATCTTGTTCAAGTTGGTTAAACAGAAAGAGGGCTTCGAGACGAAGATCTAGGCGCTTGAATCGCCTGATTTCGATAAACGAGCGAAAAGATAAACTAAACCGAAAATCGGATCGGAAATCGCGATCGAAAATAATCGCGAAAAATTCGAGAAAAAGAAAAACGAACGAGCAGGCTAACGAACAACCGTTCGTTGTCTGTGACTAACGGGTGAAAACCGCTCGTTAAAATGAACGTACGGACGAACGTCCACTAAATAAACCAAACCGAGAAAACCAACGAACCGGTCTAAAAAAACAAAACTAGGGTTTTTTTAAAACCGACGGTTTTTACCTAAATCGAAAAAACCGAGCGGCGAGATTTGCAAACTCCGGCGCGGCTCCGGCGGCTTCCGGCGAGCGGGCGGCTGCGCGGGCGACGGCGGGGTGT
>NC_057803.1:40550080-40566206 GCF_018294505.1 Triticum aestivum
GTCCGTCTTTTAAAGGGGAGGGGAGGCGGCTTGTGGGAGGGGCGAAGCCATGGCAGCGGCGGCAGCTCGGACTCCCTCAAGGAGTCCGGCTCGGAGATGACGGCGGCGCGGGGCTGGCTGGGCCAGCTGGGCCGCGGCCCAGTTCGGTCCGGCGGGCTTTCTCTTTTTTTAAACATATTCCACCGAAAAGAAATCCTAGAAAAATAAATAAAAATCTAAAAATACCAAAACAAAATTTCACCATCTAAATAAAATATTTAGAACATGGTAAACATTTTCTTGGCCTAAAATGCAATTTTAAAAAAATGCATAAATTTTTCCTATGCAAATAAAATAGCAATAAAATCCGAATAAAATCAAACATTTGACTTTAATATTTTCCTCATATATTTCATGTATTTTGGAGAAGTCATATTATCTCCTCTCTTATATTTTTATATGAAATATTTTTGGAGAGAAAAATAATAAAACAAATGATCCTTGTTTCGATATTTGATAAAATTCTAATATGAAAAGCGTGCAATCCCCAACTCTCTCCGAGGGTCCTTGAGTTGCTTAGGATTTCGAGGATCGCGAAACGAAATGCAAATAAAATATGATATGCATGAATGACCTACGTATAACATTCCAAATTGAAAATTTGGGATGTTACAAACCTACCCCACTTAAGATGAATCTCGTCCTCAAGATTCGGGTTGGCTAGGAAATAGGTGTGGTTGGTCTTTGCGGAGATCATCCTCTCGTTCCTAGGTGGCTTCATCCTCGGTATGGTGGCTCCACTAAACTTTGCAAAATTTGATAACCTTACTGCTAGTAACTCGGCTAGCAAACTCGAGAATCTTGACATGTTTCTCCTCATATGTCAAATCACTATCCAATTGTATTGCTTCCAGAGGCACTGTATCCCTTAGAGGAATATCGGCCATCTCCGCATGACACTTCTTCAACTGGGAAACATGAAACACGTCATGTACTTCTGACATTCCTTCGGGTAACTCCAACTTGTAGGCAATTTCTCCCATGCATTCCAAAACACGGTACGATCCCACAAATCTCAGGGCTAATTTCCCCTTAACCCCAAAATGTTTAACACCTCGAAGAGGTGATACTCGCAGATACGCTCTGTCTCCGATTTCATAGACTACCTCCTTGCGTTTTGAATCTGCGTAACTCTTCTGTCGGGACTGAGTTCAGTCTATCTCGAATTAGCTTAACGTTCTCTTCAGACTCCTTAATCAAATCTGGTCCAAACAACCGGCAGTCTCCAACTTCATCCCACATCAACGGTGTCCTGCACCTTCTTCCATACATGGCTTCAAACGGTGCCATCTTCAAACTGGCCTGGTAACTGTTGTTGTATGAGAACTCCGCGTAGGGCAGGTTGTCATCCCAACTAGATCCATAATCTAGCGCACAAGCTCTCAACATGTCCTCCAGAATCTGATTGACTGTCTCGGTCTGTCCATCTGTCTGCGGGTGAAAAGCTGCACTGAACTCTAGCCGGGTACCCAAGGTCTGGTGCAGCTGGTGCCAAAACTTTGAGGTAAACTGTGTTCCTCTATCTGATACGATGGTCCTCAGAACCGCATGCAGACACACGATCCTGGTCATGTATATCTTGGCCAACTTCGCACTTGTATATGTGGTCTTCACTGGGATAAAGTGAGCCACTTTGGTCAAGCGATCAACTACTACCCATATAGAATCATATCCTGATTTGGTCCTGGGCAATCCGGTGATAAAATCCATGCCAAGCTTATCCCACTTCCATTCGGGTATCGGCATAGGCTGTAGCAATCCTGCTGGCTTCTGATGTTCTGCCTTCACTCTCTGACATACATCACATATGGCTACATACTCGGCAATATCCTTCTTCGTACTAGTCCACCAGAAATGTTCCTTCAGATCCAAATACATCTTGGTGTTTCCGGGGTGTATCGAGTATGGTGAGTCATGAGCTTCCTCTAGTATCAACTTCCTGATCTCGGCATTATTGGGTACAAAAATAAGGTCTTCGAACCACAAGGTGTCGTGCTCATCCTCAGGAAAACCTTTGGCTTTCCCTTCGCTCATCTTCTCCTTTATCTTGGCAATTTCTTTGTCATCCTTCTGAGCAGCTTGAATCTTTTCCAACAATGTCGACTGAACCTCCAATGCTGCAACAAAACCTTTAGGAACTATCTCCAAACGTAGCTCCCTAAGATCTTCTACCAACTCCTTTGGCATTCCTCTGCTTACAAGGGTGTTGACGTAAGTCTTCCAGCTCAAAGCGTCTGCTACGACATTTTCCTTGAATGGATGATAGTGCAACTTCATATCATAATCTTTTATGAGCTCCAGCCATCTCCTCTGCCTGAGGTTAAGCTCCTTCTGGGTGAAGATGTACTTCAAACTCTTGTGATCCGTGTATACATCGCAACGGTTTCCAATGAGAAAATGTCTCCAGGTCTTGAGCGCGTGCACCACAGTTGCTAACTCTAAATCATGCGTGGCATAATTTAACTCATGCGGTTTCAGTTGTCGTGAGGCATACGAAACCACTCTTCCGTCTTGCATCAGTACTCCTCTAAGTCCTAAGCGTGAAGCATCGCGATACACTTGGAAGTCCTTGCGTATATCTGACAGAATCAGCACTGGGGTTGAAGTCAACCGTTTCTTCAACTTCTGGAAACTTGCTTCACATTCATTAGTCCAATGGAACTTAGTGTCCTTCTTCAACAATGCCTTCATAGGATTTGCAATCTTAGAGAAATTCTCAATAAATCTCCGATAGTATCCCGCGAGTCCAAGAAAACTACGGATCTCTCCAACTGAGGTGGGAGCCAACCACTCAGTGACTGACTGAACCTTGGTGGGATCCACGACTATACCCTCTCCTGATATAACATGTCCAAGGAATCCAATTCCTTCAACCAAAACTCACATTTACTGAACTTTGCATATAATTGATGTTCTCTGAGCTTCTCTAGAACCATACGTAGATGCTCCTTGTGCTCCTCTTCATTCTTCGAGTATACCAAGATATCATCAATGAACACTACAATGAACTTATCCAAGAACTCCGTGAACACCTTGTTCATCATACTCATGAAGTAGGCATGGGCGTTAGTCAATCCAAAAGACATGACCGTATACTCATACAACCCGTACCTTGTGGTGAAAGCCGTCTTAGGTATATCCTTCTCTCGAATCTTCAGCTGGTGATATCCTGATGGCAGATCGATCTTCAAAAACACTTTAGCTCCTGTCAACTGGTCAAATAAATCGTTGATCATCGGCAGTGGGTACTTGTTCTTGATCGTCACTTCATTCAACGCACGATAATCAACAATCATTCTCAAAGATTTATCCTTCTTCTCAACCAAGAGCACTGGGGCTCCCCATGGTGATGAACTTCTTCGAATATAACCTTTCTCCAACAACTCCTTAATCTACTTATTGATCTCTTCTAGATCATTTGCGGGCATCTGGTAGGGTCTCTTTGATATTGGCCCGGTGCCTGGCAATAGCTCTATCAAAAACTCGATGTCTCGATCCAGCGGCATGCCTGGTAACTCCTCTGGAAAAACATCTGGGTAATCCTTCACTACAGGTACTTCCTCCTGAACAACTCCCGTGAGGGTATTTACTTGGCTCCTCCTAGGCGCATGCCTAGGTACATACTTGATCCTTTTTCCCTCTGGGGTGGTGAGCAAAATCGACTTACTCGCGCAATCGATGTTTCCCACATACATCGATAGCCAATCCAGTCCCAGTATCACATCCAATCCTTGTGACTCCAAAATTATCAGGTCTGAAGGGAAAATATGGCTTCCTATGGTCAATGGCATCTGAAAGCATCCTTGGCTTGCCATATACTCCGCTCCTGGTGAACTTACTAACATGGGTGTCCTGAGTACTTTAGTGGGCAGTTTATACTTATCCACGAACCCCTTGCTATGTATGAATGCGATGCACCGGTATCAAAAAGAACGATTGCAGTAAATGACTTAACCAGAAACTTACCGATAACTGCATCAGGCTGCTCCTCAACCTCCTCCACGTTCACGTGGTTCACTTGTCCCCTGTTGAAAGGGTTGGGCTTCTTCCCAGCGCTTCCATTACCATTACCATTCTTCGCTTCAGGGCACTCAGTGGCGTAGTGTCCAGTCTTCCCGCACTTGAAACAAGTAATGTGACTTAGGTCCTTCTTGGCGGGTGTGGCTGGGTTAGAGCGGTTCTGATTATTACCTGCTCCATTCCCGTTTCCATTCTTGGGGCCACTGTGGTTGTGAGAACTCCCTCCATTGTGAGTGTGACCTCCATGGTTATGGACAAGTCCTCCTGAGTTCGGGGTTAAACAAGGCTTCTGCTGAGCTCCTGAGTTGTACCTTCCTTGTCCATACTTCCTTTTGCGGATCTCAATTTGTTGCTGCTTCCCTTCAATCATAAGAGCCTTGTCTACCAACTCCTGGTAGTTGTTAAATGTTGCCACCATCAACTGCATGCTCATCTCATCATTCAGCCCTTCCATAAACTTCTCCTGCTTTGCAGCATCTGTGGCCACATCATCAGGGGCATAACGAGATAGCTTACTAAATTCATCCACGTACTGCCCCATAGTATGGTTCCCTTGGCATAAGTTGCGAAACTCACACTTCTTCATGCTCATAGCTCCTGCTGAGACATGGGCTGTGCAGAATGCTTGCTGGAACTGGTCCCATGTAACAGTGGCTATGGGATAGGTGACGGTGTAATTCTCCCACCATGAGGTTGCTAGTCCATCCAATTGGTGTGCGGCAAAACACACCTTCTCTGCATCAGGGCAACCAGCGGTGGTCAACTCCCTTCCAATCCGGCATAGCCAGTCATCCGCAACTATTGGCTTGGTGCTACTGGAAAACACCGACGGCTGTAACCTCAGAAAACGAGCTAAGTTGTCAACTGGTGGTGGTGGCGGTGGGTTGTTGTTGTTGCCTTGGTTTTGAACTAACAACTGCATCAAGGTATTCTGTTGCTGGATCAACTGAGTGAGCTCCAGTGGAAAGGCAAATCCGGGGTCACGTCTCGAAGGCATCCGGGGTTTTAGAGGGAAGAGAATAGAATAGAATGAGGTCTAGTGAGAAAACACTACCCATATGCACATGAGACAAACACAATCATATCACTCAATCAATCAAGCAATGGCATACAATCGGTCTAGAACTATTGTTACAAAAGTGCTCGAACTATACTTCATACATGGTGGAATACTACTACTAATATGGTGGTCGACTAGAAATTTTGATCGGTCGAAGACTCCATGATGTCTGCTCCAGCTTCATCTTCAAAGTCATCATCGCTGTCGTCGGGGTCAGAGTCGGTGTCGTCGATGATGATGTAGTCTTCAAAATGAATCTCCTTGGGTTCGTCGTCTTCTCCTCCTGGTGCGGGGTCTCCCATGAATACTCCCAGCTTCCTTGTCAGGTCATCATTCTTATCCACTAGTACGATGATTTCCTCCTCATAATCTTCGCGAGTAGCCTTGATTTCTTCCTCCAGCTCCGTGATCCTTGTCATTTCTTTCTTCAGATCTATCATGCCTGTGCACATCTGGTTCTCCTGGTGACATATGTGCTGGTTTAACTCCTGGATGAAAGCTGCAATGGATCTATCCTTCCTGGTGCTAATCATCTCCCATTGCTCATCTCGGCGCCCACAAATCTGGTAGATAGTATCCTTGAGATACTTCCGGTAAACTTCTCCAATGCGTCCCATGGTGATGTGGGCTGCCATACTCTTTCCTAGACTCCAGGTTGGTGCATCAAAAGAAAACTCTATTGGCTCAGTGACTGGCGTGAATGTCCTTCCTGGAACTTGAACTTGAATCATCCAACGCTCCTCTTCTGGTAAAGTGGCATTGTAAGTTCCGGTGAAGCTTGGTATTCCAATGTTCAGGTACTTAGTGACTTCCTTCAAGTGTCGTCCAAAAGGTGCTTCTTCATCCGGTTGTGCAAACTTGTTTCTTGCGTCCGGCATCCTAAAGAGTATAAAATGGAGAGGAGTCAGAAATGAGAAGAGAGTAGTGATCTAGGACTTTAGCTTAGTGGTCATGTCCTACACTGTGCTCTGACACCATCTTGTAGCGACCCGACCTCAAACGGTCAAGTCTCTGTGCTTCAGTGTCATCCCTAGATCGGTAATGCTGACACACACAGTACTCGAAGGATTTATAACAGAGTAGCAATCACACACTTCTTACATCGATGGTCTCCAAAGAGAACTTGTTACAATAAATATGGCTTAAGGCCATCTAACACGATAACCGCGGAAGGCTTGGAAGATAAAATGAGTCCATCAACTCCAACGGCATAGCTGAGCTGTACGGCAACGACCTAGCGAACCTTACTCTTTGTTTGAAAAGTCTGCAACATGATACGTTACAACCCGAAAATGGGTCAGCACATGGAATATGCTGGCAAAATAACACAATAGAGCAATGAACAGAAATAGGCTATCACTCTATGCATATATGGCTGGTGGAGGCTCTATGGTTATATTGTTTTTGTGAAAAGCCAATTTTTCCCTACAACAAAGGAATAAATTTTATTTAACTATCATGCTGGTTGAAACATCATTGAGAAGGTTCCTCCAACTCAATCCCAATTAAAAGTAATTATCAACCCAACAATTTAATTAAGAGTGATGAGATACAATAGGAAAATCCAAGTACTAGATACTCAAGATGTCCATAACCGGGGACACGGCTAACCATGATTAGATTGTACACTCTGCAGAGGTTTGCACACTTTTCCCCACAAGACTCGATCTCCTCCGTTGGATTTCTCGCACTACATGGTGTTTGAGAAATGGATGACCGAGACACAGTCTTTCAGAAACACTAACTCTTTACTCTGGGTGGACAGTTACACCTACTTTCCCCTACATCTGCTAGCCCACCACTGAAAGAGGTCATGCAACATACTCAACTATGCCAGAGCCCATAATGGCTTGTGGCTACACACGGAAGTTTCTAGCATGAATAGTCTTAAGATCCCTTTGAGCCTGGGTGGCGGACCGTAGGAAGATCACACGGGTACTCCGGGATATCCTAGGACAACACTGGATTCTCCAGGTGCCCAAACAAGCAATCCACCCACATGTGCATTAAAGTTTCCACCTTAAGTTGAACCATTAATTAGCATCTCACATCTGTCATTGATACACTCAAACCCAATCCACGTCTATGAGCATAGCATGGCAATATAAGCATAACGTAGAAATAACTCCCAAGGTTGGATAACAAAACAGGGCATTAGGTTCTACCTCATCAACTACTTCCCAAACCCACAAGTTTATCACATCCTAATCATGCAGTGTTTGTGGATTGGAACTAATGCATAAAAACTGGGTATGAAAAGAGTATGATCAATGTGTTACTTGCCTTGCTGATGATCCGCAAAACCTAGGGACTCGTAGTAGCACGCTTCGCACTCCGGGTGTTCTATCGCAAAAAAACAATAGCATACATAAGCAATCAAGCAAAGATGCACATATAAAACTCAAATAAGAAGAATTAACTAGAAAGTTCAACTTAAGAACTCTGGTTTGCAAAAAGAATCAAATCAAACGGAGCGACGAAACACAAACTGCGAAAGAAACAAGATCCGATTTATAATCTGGACTAAAGTCAAATTTTACAGTACCAAAATCTTGTTCAAGTTGGTTAAACAGAAATAGGGTTTCGAGACGAAGATCTAGGCGCTTGAATCACCTGATTCCGATAAATGAGCGAAAAGATAAACTAAAACAAAAATCGGATCAGAAATTGCGATCGAAAATAATCGCGAAAAACCTGAGAAAAAGAAAAACGAACGAACATGCTAACGAACGAACGTTTGTTGTCTGCGACTAACGGGCGAAAACCATTCGTTAAAACGAACGTACAGACAAACGTCCGCTAAATAAACTAAACCAAGAAAACCAACGAACAGGTCTAAAAAACGCAACTAGGTTTTTTTTTAAACCGACTGTTTTTACCTAAACCCAAAAAAAACCGAGCGGCGAGATTTGCAAACTCTGGCGCGGCTCCGGCAGCTTCTGGCAAGCGGGCGGCGCGGCAGCGACTCGGCGGCGGCGCAACAGCAGTCGGCGAGCGGCGGCGTGCGAGGCGGCGGGGCTGGCGGCGGCGACTTGGGGCTCCAAGGGGGCCCCGGGTCCAGCTTTTAAAGGTGAGGGGAGGCGGCTTGCGGGAGGGGCGAAGCCATGGCGGCGGCGGCTCGGACTCCCTCGAGGAGTCCGGCTCGGAGACGACGGCGGCGCGGGGCTGGCTGGGCCAGCTGGGCCGCGGCCCAGTTCGGTCCGGCGGGCTTTCTCTTTTTTTAAACATATTCCGCCGAAAAGAAATCATAGAAAATAAATAAATAAAATCTAAAAATACCAAAACAAATTTTCACCATCTAAATAAAATATTTAGATCAAGGTGAACATTTTCTTGGCCTAAAATGCATTTTTTTAAAATGCATAAATTTTTCCTATGCAAATAAAATAGCAATAAAATCCGAATAAAATCAAACATTTGACTTTAATATTTTTCCTCCTATATTTCATTTATTTTGGAGAAGTTATATTATCTCCTCTCTTATATTTTTATATGAAATATTTTCAGAGAGAAAAATAATAAAACAAATGATCCTTGTTTCGATATTTGATAAAATTCTAATATGAAAACCGTGAAATCCCCAACTCTCTCCGAGGGTCCTTGAGTTGCTTAGGATTTCGAGGATCGCGAAACGAAATGCAAATAAAATATGATATGCATGAATGACCTACGTATAACATTCCAAATTGAAAATTTGGGATGTTATAGTGATGATGAAGTTACCGGCGCAGGACTTCGCCTAAGCACTACGAAGATATGACTTGTTAGAATTGCTCTCTAGCTATGCTTCACTTAAATTTTTATGAGAAATGGACTTGCTCTAGTGCTTCACTTATATCTTTTTGAGCATGGTGTGCTTTAGTATTGCTGAAGAAATGCTCTCTTGCTTCACTTAGATTGGTTTCAGTGTTAGTAAAATTTTCAAGAAATTCTCTCTTGCTTCACTTAAATTAATTTGAGAGAAAGAAAAATTTATTATGCTCATGATCTTCACTTATATTTGTTGGAGCCTGTCAAAAGCAATACATGAAAATTAGTCCCAAAGTGGTAGATTTCCATGAAGGATATAATAAAAACTTTCATCAAGATCATTGCACAAAATAAACTTGATTCTTAGTAATAGTTTTGAGATATGCTGATGTGATATGTGAGTCATCTTGATGAGTAATTATGCTTTAGTAAGAATATTGGTGTTAAGGTTTGTGATTCCCTATGCAAGTATAAAAGTTAATAGTCATGCAATGAAATTATATCCTACTTGTGGTGCATTATTCGGTGTTATTTATGCTTAATGCTTGCTTATGAGATTATTCGTTTCTTAGTTGGTTGCTTCCCAATCTTTTGCTAGCCTTCATTTTGCACTAAGTATGATCACTACTTGTGCATCCAAAAACCTTAACCCAGTTTTGCCATATGAGTCCACTATATCTACCTATATGTGGTATTCTTTTGCCGTTCTAAGCAAATTTGCATGTGCCATCTCTAATTTTCAAAATAAACTTCTCTTTTGTGTGTTTGTTTCGCTCGCGGAGCGGTGAGGGGTGGCTAATATTTTCCATGCTAGATGTGTTATTCTCAAGATGAGTGTTTATTCACTTGTCATTGCACGAGAGTAAGGCAAAGGTATTAGGGATGCCCAGTCCCAAAATGCAAAAAAATTGAATTTACTTTATGTTGTCAAATAATAAATTCTTTGGAAAGTGTTGGTATGGAGGGCACCCATGGATACGGTTAGCCATGGTAAGTGAAAGTATGGTAGAAAAAGGAATAAACTTTATTTTCTGTTTGGGAACCGCCTATGTTATATCTATGCATGGAAAGTATTGGGAACTCTAAGTAGTTTTCGTTGGTGGGATGGATACACCTCCCAAAATGTTTTTATCTCTAAGTTTTTCGCTTTGAGCTCTGGCACCTCTACAAATCCCTACTTCCCTATGCAAAGGGCCTTTCTTTTACTTTATGCAATTTTTATTTTTGAATTTGATTCTCCATATTCTCTTATAAAAGCACCAACTAGGAGGCAATATGATCGTACTTAAGTACTGGGTGTAGCTAATATTCAAGTGTGTTTCATGAATGGATCAATGTTTGAGCATGATGGGCTAGGGATAGCTTATTTTAGCGTTAATATTTTGAAAGACATGGTTGCTTGTTGATATGATTGAGTATCTAAATTATCATGTCAAAACTAGACTATTGCTTTGAACAACTAAAAGTCCAATTGTCCATGCTATAAAGAAAAGAATATGATATGACATGATAGGCAACATTCCACATCAAAAATTCTGTTTTTATCACTTACCTACTTGAGGACGAGTAGGAGTTAAGCTTGGGATGCTGAGCGTCTCCAATGTATCTATAATTTTTGATTGTTCCATGCTGTTATATTATCAATCTTGGATGCCTTATAATCATTTTATAGTCATTTTATATCATTTTTTGGTACTAACCTATTGACATAGTGCCAAGTGCCAGTTCCTGTTTTTTCCGTGTTTTTTACATCGCAGAAAATCAATATCAGACGGAGTCCAAATGCCACGAAACTTTACAGAGAATTTTTATGGGCCAAAAGGAACACAACGGGCCTTGGCTGCACCTGGGGGTGCCCCGAGGGGGGCACAACCCACCAGGGCACGCCAGGAGGCCCAGGCGCGCCCTGGTGGGTCGTGCCCACCTCGGGTGGCCCCCTGACCGGCTCTTTGCTCTATAAATACCCCCAAAATCCTAGAACCCTAGGGGAGTCGACAAAATATTCATCTAGCAGCTGCAGAGTCCAGAACCACCAGATCCAATCTAGACACCATCTCGGATGGGGTTCACCACCTCCATTGGTGCCTCTTCGATGATGCGTGAGTAGTTCTTTGTAGACCTTCGGGTCCATAGTTAGTAGCTAGATGGCTTCATCTCTCTCTTGATTCTCAATATAATGGTCTCTTGGAGATCCATATGATGTAACTCTTTTGCGGTGTGTTTGTTGGGATCGATGAACTTTGAGTTTATGATCAGATCAATCTTTTTATATCCATGAAAGTTATTTGAGTTTCTTTGATCTCTTATATGCACGATTGCTTATAGCCTCGTATTTCTTCTTTTATATTTGGGTTTTGTTTGGCCAACTTGATCTATTTATCTTGCAATGGGAAGAGGTGCTTTGTAGTGGGTTCGATCTTACTGTGCTTGATCCCAGTGACAAAAAGGGAAACAACACGTATGTATCGTTGCTACTAAGGATAAAACGATGGGGTCTATCTCTACATAGATAGATCTTGTCTACATCATGTCATCGTTCTTATTGCATTACTCTGTTTCTCCACTAACTTAATACACTAGATGCATGCTGGATAGTGGTCGATGTGTGGAGTAATAGTAGTAGATGCAGGCAGGAGTCGGTCTACTAATTTTGGATCTGATGCCTATATAATGATCATTGCCTGGATATCGTCATAATTATCCGAGGTTCTATTAATTGCCCAACAGTAATTTGTTTACCCGTCGTTTGCTATTTTTCTCGAGAAAAGCCACTAGTGAAACCTACGACCCCTGGATCTTCTTCCTCATATATTTTCCTTTGCGATCTACTTTTTATTTGCTTTTATTTTCAGATCTATTAATCCAAAATCCCAAAAATACTTTGCTGCAATTTTTCCTTATTTATTTTATTTGGCGTTCGATCTATCAATCTACTACAAATTTATCTCACGTCTGTTTTCCTATCTTGAGGCGCCGTACCCCGAAAGGGACTGACAACCCCTTTAACACGTCGGGTTGCAAGGATTTGTTATCTGGGTGCAGGCGCTATTTATGTTGTGTTGCTTGGTTCTCCTACTGGTTCGATAACCTTGGTTTCATATCTGAGGGAAATACCTACCGCCGTTGTGCTGCATCATCCCTTCCTCTTTGGGGAAATACCCACATAGCTTCAAGCGACATCAACCTACGAGGTTCGGTAGTAACTTGATCAGAAGTTTCATGATCATCATCATTAGCTTCCTCGCTAATTGGTGTAGGAATCACTAGAACTAATTTTTGTGGTGAACTACTTTCCAATTCGATAGAAGGTACAATTACCTCATCAAGTTCTACTTTCCTCCCACTCACTTCTTTCGAGAGAAACTCCTTCTCTAGAAAGGATCCATTCTTAGCAACGAATATCTTGCCTTTGGATCTGTGATAGAAGGTGTACCCAACAGTTTCCTTTGGGTATCCTATGAAGACACATTTCTCCAATTTGGGTTCGAGCTTATTAGGTTGAAGCTTTTTCACATAAGCATTGTAGCCCCAAACTTACAAAACGGCAGCTTAGATTTCTTGCTAAACAAAAGTTCATATGGTGTCGTCTCAACGGATTTAGATGGTGCCCTATTTAACGTGAATGCAGCCGTCTCTAAAGCATAACCCCAAAACAATAGCGGTAAATTAGTAAGAGACATGATAGGTCGCACCATATCTAATAAAGTATGGTTACGACGTTCGGCCACGCCATTACGTTGTGGTGTTCTAGGTGGCGTGAGTTGCGAAACTATTCCACATTGTTTCAAATGAAGACCAAACTCATAACTCAAATATTCACCTCCACGATCAGATCGTAGAAACTTTATTTTCTTGTTACAATGATTTTCTACTTCACTCCGAAATTCTTTGAACTTTTCAAATGTTACAGAGTTATGTCTCATCAAGTAGATGTACCCATATCTGCTCAAATCATCTGTAAACGTCAGAAAATAACGATAGCCGCCGCAAGCCTCAATACTCATCGGACCGCATACGTCAGTAAGTATTATTTCCAATAAGTCAGTTGCTCGCTCCATTGTTCCGGATAATGGAGTCTTAGTCATCTTGCCCATGAGGCATGGTTCACAAGCATCAAGTGATTCATAATCAAGTGATTCCAAAAGCCCATCAGCATGGAGTTTCTTCATGCGCTTTACACCAATATGACCTAAACGGCAGTGCCACAAATAAGTTGCACTATCATTATTAACTTTGCATCTTTTGGCTTCAATATTATGAATATGTGTATCACTACAATCGAGATTCAACAAAAATAGACCACTCATCAAGGGTGCATGACCATAAAAGATATTACTCATATAAATAGAACAACCATTATTCTCTGATTTAAATGAATAACTGTCTTGCATTAAACAAGATCCAGATATAATGTTCATGCTCAACGTTAGCACCAAATAGGTCTAAAACTAATCCCGACGGTAGATGTAGAGGTAGCGTGCTGATGGCAATCACATCGACTTTGGAACCATTTCCCACGCGCATCGTCACCTCGTCCTTAGCCAATTTTCGTTTAATCCGTATCCCGTGTTTCGAGTTGCAAATATGAGCAAAAAAACCAGTATCAAATACCCAGGCGCTACTACGAGCATTAGTAAGGTACACATCAATAACATGTATATCAAATATACCTTTCACTTTGTCATCCTTCTTATCCGCCAAATACATGGGGCAGTTCCGCTTCCAGTGACCAATACCTTTGCAGTAGAAGCACTCAGTCTCAAGGTTAGGTCCAGACTTAGGCTTCTTCACTTGAGGAGCAACTTGCTTGCCGTTCTTCTTGAAGTTCCCCTTCTTCCCTCTGCCCTTTTCTTGAAACTAGTGGTCTTGTTAACCATCAACACTTGATGCTCCTTCTTGATTGCTACCTCTACAGCCTTTAGCATCGCGAAGACCTCGAGAATTGTCTTATCCATCCCTTGCATATTATAGTTCATCACGAAGCTTTTGTAGCTTGGTGGCAGTGATTGAAGAACTCTATCAATGACACTATCATCAGGAAGATTAACTCCTAGTTGAGTCAAGTGGTTGTGGTACCTAGACATTCCGAGTATATGTTCACTGACAAAACTATTCTCCTCCATTTTGCAGCTATAGAACTTATTGGAGACTTCATATCTCTCAATTCGGGCATTTGCTTGAAATATTAACTTCAACTCCTGGAACATCTCATATGCTCCATGACGTTCAAAACGTCTTTGAATTCCTGATTATAAGCCGTAAAGCATGGCACACTGAACTATTGAGTAGTCATCATCTTTGCACCGCGAGACGTTCACAACGTCCGGGGTTGCTCCTGCAGCGGGTCTTGCGCCTAGTGGTGCTTGCAGGACGTAATTCTTCTGTGCAGCAATGAGGATAATCCTCAAGTTACGGACCTAGTCCGTGTAGTTGCTACCATCATCTTTCAACTTAGCTTTCTCTAGGAATGCATTAAAATTCAAGGGAACGGTAGCATGGGCCATTGATCTACAACAACATAGACATGCAAATACTATTAGGTACTAAGTTCATGATAAATTAAAGTTCAATTAATCATATTACTTAAGAACTCCCACTTAGATAGACATCCCTCTAGTCATCTAAATGATCATGTGATCCATATCAACTAAACCATGTATGATCATCACGTGAGATGGAGTAGTTTCCAATGGTGAACATCACTATGTTGATCATATCTACTATATGATTCACGTTCGACCTTTCGGTCTTAGTGTTCTGAGGCCATATCTACATGTGCTAGGCTCGTCAAGTTTAACCCGAGTATTCTACACATGCAAACATGGCTTGCACCTGTTGTATGTGAACGTAGAGCTTATCACACCCGATCATCACGTGGTGTCTCCGCACGACAAACTGTAGCAACGGTGCATACTCAGGGAGAACACTTGTACCTTGAAATTTAGTGAGGTATCATCTTATAATGCTACCGTCGTACTAAGCAAAATAAGATGCATAAAGGATAAACATCACATGCAATCAAAATATGTGACATGATATGGCCGTCGTGATCTTGTGCCTTTGATCTCCATCTCCAAATCACCGTCATGATCTCCATTGTCACCGGCTTGACACCTTGATCTCCATCGTAGCATCGTTGTCCTCTCGCCAACTATTGCTTCCACGACTATCGCTGCCGCTTAGTGATAAACTAAAGCAATTACATGGCGATTGCATTTCATACAATAAAGCGACAACCATAAGGCGCCTGCCAGTTGCCGATAACTTTTACAAAACATGATCATTTCATACAACAATTTATATCTCATCACGTCTTGACCAATCACACCACAACATGCCCTGCAAAAACAAGTTAGACGTCCTCCACTTTGTTGTTGCAAGTTTTACATGGCTGCTATGGGCTTCTAGCAAGAACCGTTCTTACCTACGCATCAAAACCACAACGATTTTTCATCAAGTGTGTTGTTTTAACCTTCAACAAGGACCGGCCGTAGTCAAACTTGATTCAACTAAAGTTGGAGAAATAGACACCCGCCAGCCACATGTGCGCAAAGCACGTCGGTAGAACCAGTCTCATGAACAAGGTCATGTAATGTTGGTCTAGGCCGCTTCATCCAACAATACCACCGAATCAAAGTAAGATGTTGGTGGTAAGCAGTATGCCTATTATCGCCCACAACTCTTTGTGTTCTACTCGTACATATAACATCTACGCATAGACCTGGCTCGGATACCACTATTGCAGAATGCGGTATTTCAAAAAAATCCTACGATCACGCAAGATCTATCTAGGAGATGCATAGCAACGAGAGGGGAGAGTGTGTCCATGTACCCTTATAGACCGAAAGCGGAAGCGTTTAGTAACGCGGTTGATGTAGTCGAACGTCTTCATCATCCAACCAATCCAAGCACCGAACGTACGACACCTCCGTGTTCGGCACACATTCAGCATGATGACGTCCCTCGAGCTCTTGATCCAGTTGAGGCCGAGGGAGAGTTCCATCAGAACGACGGCGTGGCGATGGTGATGATGAAGTTATCGGCGTAGGGCTATGCCAAAGCACTACGATGATATGACCGGGGTGGTAAACTATGGAGGGGGCACCGCATACAGCTAAGAGATTGTCTGTTGTTCTTTGGGGTGCCCCTGCCCACGTATATAAAGGAGGGGGGAGGAGGAGGCCGGCCATAGGGGGGCGCGTGCCATAGGGGAGTCCAACTAGGATTCCCAATCCTAGTTGGAGTTCCCTTCCTTTC